>NC_057725.1:60212663-60273063 GCF_004010195.1 Chiloscyllium plagiosum
GTTGCAGTTTTCCCTGTGCAATACTTAGTTTTCATCTCATGTAAACAAATGGCAACAAATCGATCAAAGGAAAAAGCAATGGTGAACCACACAGAACAATCAATGCTCAAGCGGTTGAGGGCATAGATAACACCACAAGCAGGAGTGATTTGCAGGAAACACAGTGGATAATAATACTGTCGAAATTGGTGAAGGATGATATAAAAAATAATGAACAATAGATCTGACGTTGTCATGGCCACAAGATAGCGAGTGCTGCACGTAGAAAGACCACATATGCCCCGAGCTAAAATTACAATCACCACGAGACAGGATCTGAGGAGCATAAGTTGGGAGCATAGGCTGTCAGGGAAGGATGTCGTGGAAATGTGGAACTTTTTCAAGGAACAGATACGACGTGTCCTTGATATGTATGTACCTGTCAGGCAGGAAAGAGATGGTCGTGTGAGGGAACCTTGGTTGACGAGGGAGGTTGAATATCTTGTAAGGAGGAAGAAGGAGGTTTACATAAGGTTGAGGAAACAAGGTTCAGACAGAGCGTTGGAGGGATACAGGGTAGCCAGGAGGGAGCTGAAGAAAGGGATTAGGAGAGCTAAGAGATGGCATGAAAAATCTTTGGTGGGTAGAATCAAGGATAACCCCAAGGCCTTTTACGTGCATGTGAGAAACATGACAATGACGAGAACGAGGGTAGGTCCGATCAAGGACAGTAGTGGGAGACTGTGTATTGAGTCGGAAGAGATAGGAGAGGTCTTGAATGACTACTTTTCTTCAGTATTTACAAATGAGGGGGACCGTATTGTTGAAGAGGAGAGTATGAAACTGACTAATAAGCTAGAGGAGGTACTTGTTAGGAAGGAAGATGTGTTGGGCATTTTGAAAAACTTGAGGATAGACAAGTCCCCCGGGCCTGACGGGATATATCCTAGGATTATGTGGGAAGCAAGAGAGGAAATTGCAGAACCGTTGGCAATGATCTTTTCTTCTTAACTGTCAATGGGGGTGGTGTCAGGGGACTGGAGAGTGGCGAATGTTGTGCCCCTGTTCAAAAAAGGGAATAGGGATAACCCCGGGAATTACAATCCAGTTAGTCTTACTTTGGTGGTAGGCAAAGTAATGGAAAAGGTTCTGAGGGATAGGATTTAGATGTATCTGGAAAGACACTGTTTGATTAGGGACAGCCAGCACGGATTTGAGAGGGGTAGGTCTTGCCTTACAAGTCTTATTGAATTCTTTGAGGAGTGACCAAGCATGTGGATGAGGGTAGAGCAGTGGATGTAGCGTACATGGATTTTAGTAAGGCATTTGATAAGGTAACCCATGGTAGGTTTATGCGGAAAGTCAGGAGGCATGGGATAGTGGGAAGTTTGGCCAGTTGGGTAGAGAACTGGCTAACCGGTCGAAGTCAGAGAGTGGTGGTAGATGGTAATATTCAGCTTGGAGCCCAGGTACAAGTGGAGTTCCGCAGGGATCAGTTCTGGGTCCTCTGCTGTTTGTAATCTTTATTAATGACTTGGAAGAGGGAGTCGAAGGGTGGGTCAGTAAATTTGCAGATGATACGAAGATTGGTGGAATTGTGGATAGTGAGGAGGGCTGTTGTCGGCTGCAAAGGGACTTAGATATGATGCAGAGCTGGGCTGAGGAGTGGCAGATGGAGTTCAACCCTGCCAAGTGTGAGGTTGTCAATTTTGGAAGAACAAATAAGAATGCGGAATACAGGGTTAACAGTAGGGTTCTTAGTAAGGTGGAGGAGCAAAGGGATCTTGGGTTTACCAGGATGTTGCCTGGAATGGAGAATAGGTCGTACGAGGATAGGTTGAGAGTGCTAGGCCTTTTCTCATTGGAACGGAGAAGGATGAGGGGTGACTTGATAGAGGTTTATAAGATGATCAGGGGAATAGATAGAGTAGACAGTCAGAGACTTTTTCCCCGGGTACAAGAGAGTGTTACAAGGGGACATAAATTTAAGGTGAAGGGTGGAAGGTATTGGAGGGATGTCAGGGGTAGGTTCTTTACCCAGAGAGTGGTGGGGGCATGGAATGTGCTGCCTGTGGGAGTGGCAGAGTCAGAATCATTAGTGACCTTTAAGCGGCAATTGGATAGTTACATGGATAGGTGCTTAAGCTAGGACAAATGTTCGGCACAACATCGTGGGCCGAAGGGCCTGTTCTGTGCTGTATTGTTCTGTGTTCTATGTTCTATTTGAAGGGGAAGGTGACAGTTCCCAAGGAGAGAGAACCTGAACAACATCAGCCAGAATGGAACACTGGGTCATCAGTTTTATGGAATAGGTTTGTGGGAACAGGATGTGATTCGTCTGAAGCTGGAGTGCAGAGAACCTACAAGGGAAGCTACGAACAGTAGATGTATGTTTAGGACTAAGGCAAAGAGAAACTAAAAGAGTAAGTTTGGTTCTGTGGACTTGGGTAATGGAGGCAGGTAGCCTCTGACAAAAAAGCCCATGAGCTTGTCACAATTACTGTTACAGGTGTGGATGAAGGAGACATGGGAGATGGGTTTAAGAAAATATATTGCAATAGAGTTTATCGTTTCATTTCAGAATGACCCCGGAAAAGTGACAGACGACAAAAATTTATTCATTTTGAACTTGATCTCTAATGAAGAGCAGGAATGGAGGGAGAATTGAGGGATAAGCAAAAGTTGTTAATTTGCACAAATAAATGCTAATTAAAGTCTTTAAAAGGATTTTCCAGTCTAATAGCACTCGCTGCAGACAGCATCATTAAAGTAATTTAAAGCAGTGGCTCATAACACACTCAATATCAGTAATTTTAAGTTTAGGCTTAAGCTAAGATATGCTTTATCTTCTGAAAATGGAGTTGCTATGAAATTATACAAAGTTCATTCATACAAACTATAGAAAACATTAACTTTTCTGGCTAAATGAGTTCTTCCTGGAAAATATTATTGGAGTTTGAAATATTAGATTGTTTAATAATTATTGTCAGTACATACATTTTAAATTAGAACTATAACTGATTATAAAATTAATGAAACAAAACATTAAATGGGTAATAGCATAGCTCCTGTGGACTTATTCAGGTAATGAACTTAGATTTTCTGATTGCCTTTGGTTGAAAATTTCTTGGGTTTTTTTGTATTAGGCAGTTGTAACTGCACGAACTTGAGGTTATTCGGCTCAATGGCAAAGGTTTTAGGTCCCAGGATTCATTATGCCATGAAATGCAGTGTTTGAGGCCAAAGTTGCAACACTGCACAAAATGAATAATGGTAGAGTTAATCTAAAATGTTTCACTATAGGAGGCAACATTAACCTCCAATCTTGTTTTGCTTTACTACATCGAGAAAGGACACAAGATGGATACAGGAAAAGGAAGTGCTATATTTCTGTACATTTCCTCACTCCAAATATATGACTTTATTCATTCAGATTTCAACAAAAACATCACAAAAATAATAGTAGAGCACAACTACTACAAAATAATGACAATGGAATCAGAAAAATATATTGCAATTATTTTCCAATATGCAAATTTACATATTCTGCAAATTTGTCGACAATTTATATCAATTCTAAGGGGTCGGGAACTGGTAAGTGATTTGAGAACAAGGGGTATAAGATCAAAATAAGTCATCAGAGTGGATATCCCAATTATGAGATAACCAATAGAGCAATGCAGACTGAAGTTGTACGTCAGCACCATGCATAATCCCAGTTAAAGCAAACTCTGTGGGAATTGCTCAGAAACAATACCCCGGGTCCAAAATGCTCAGATAATTTGGAGGGCTCTGCTTCAGTTAAAGCTAATAGTTACACAAAATAATTGGATAACTAAATATCTAGTGGAATTCCTGGTAGCTATCTTACAGATTCCCACAACCCCCAGCCTCATAAGCTTGTGTGCAACTCAACTTGTGAACAGACTCAAGAACAGAACCTGTTTGCAACACCTGTACTCAAGCCTACAGTCACGAAGACATGAACAAAGTTTTCAGCAGTCGATAAGCTAAGGGCAAAGCTATGGAGGTATAAAGAGATAGTTCTTTGCAATGTCCTGGATATATAGTCTGAAGATGGTTAACAACAGCACCAAGATAGCAAGTAGCCAATTTTGGCTGCAGATTGCAAGGAAGAGGGATGGAATCAGTGGGTAAGAAATATATATTAATCTTTCTAACATTTCATTGGATGAAATCTCTGCTCATCTATTGGACAAGCAGATTGATGATTTAGCAACATGGAGGTCATCAGAGGTACAGCTGCATGCTGAAAGCTGACACTGCATTTTCAAATAATGTTGCCAAAAGGGGCAGAATCTAAATGAGATACAGGAGGAAACCAAGGATTGATCCATAGGCGGCACTGAAGGTACTGTATAAGAGCAAGAAGGTAAGCCAGTAGAGATGTTATAATGACTAAAATTAAGTAGATACGAATGAAATCAGTCAGATGATGCTCCACCCAACTGAACAAACAGACATTGAAGGTGCGGTCAGCCGTCTCAAGGGGGCCCCAAACAGTCCTGCCAGGTGAGAGAGATTCACCTGCCTCTCTTCCAACCGCATTTACTGCATCAGGTGCTCCAGATGTGGTCTTCTCTACATCAGGGAGACCAAACGTAAACTTGGGGAACAGTTCACCGAGCATCTCAGCTGGGCCCACAGAGGCCAACCGGACCCCCCAGCCACTGGCCATTTTAATTCCCCTTCCCTTTCCAACATGACCATTGTTGGCTTCCTCCATTTGCACAACGAACCTCACTGTAAATTGGAGGAAAAACCACTTATCTTTCACTTGGGCAGCCGACAGCTCGAATGATTGAACATAGAGTTCTCCATCCCCAACTGCCTTCCCAGCCTCTCCCCCTCCCTGTCACCAAGTGGACTCATTCCTCCCATTGACCAACCAGGTCATACCCATTACCTGTCTTCACCTATCCCCACTTCACCACCTTGCCTCTGCCTCCGCCTCCTCCTTTATCTGCAGCTCCCCTTACACCCAGAACGTCGACTTCTCTACCTCCTGATGTTGCCTGGCTTACTGTGTTCTTCCAGCCTCCTGCCTGTCTCAAGGTTATAAGCCAATCAAATGACAAGGAGAAACAGCTGACCTTGACAAAGACATATAGGACAACATTTGAGATGTTGACAAGACCTGTTTCAGTTCAGGCAAGAAACTGTTCAATGCACGCCACCTCCAATCCAGAACCAAGACTGCCTTAACAAAATGTAGTATACAGACAAATTTGTGGGAGTGTATACTCAAAGCCAGAAAGAAAAGGCCCTAGTGAAAGTTTCTCTATCAGACTGTTTCCCCTATACTCTGCGTCAATCTTCACAGCAAAAGCCACAAATAACATACCAGAACATTAAGAGAGAAGAGGCAGAGATGAATTTAGTGACCATCACCATGGAGAAGGGGCAGGTGAAGCTGAATGGTTTGAAGGTGGATAAATCACCCAGTCTGGATGGACCACATCCTCGTGTTCTGAAAGAAATGGCTGAGCAGATTATGCAGACATTAGTGATGATTGTTCAGGAATCACTGGAGTCAGGATGGTTCTCAGACAACAGGATAATGACTAATGTAACATCCCTGTTTAAGAAGGGAGGGAAGCAAAAGGTGGGAAATTATAGGCCAGTTAGATGAGGAGGAATTTCTTCAGCCAGAGGGCAGTAAATCTGTGGATCTCATTGCCACTGTGTAGCCAAGTCATTGGATGTCTTTAAGACAGAGATAGATAGTTAGGGGGATCAAGGGTTCCAGAGCCAAGGCAGGAGAATAGTGTTGAGAAATACACCAGTCATGATTTAATGGGCCAAATGGCCTAATTCTGCTCCTGTGTCTTGTGGTCAAACAATGCACCCCCACCCCCAACATTCAAGATTCACAATGAGCCTTGGAAGCCTCCTCTCAATTAAGTCAGACACAGCTCAAATTCAACATGGCCTCCAGTGTTCCAGTATAGTCTGGGGCCATCTGAGGAACGGTGCATTTGGTCTGATGGCTTCATAAGCAGTTACTAAGTTCATGATCTACAGAATAGTAGCACCACCTGCCCTACAGTATGCAGGGATCTAGTCAATATACAGCATAAATCTCAAATCCCTGGGGAAATATCATCAATGTCTCCACAGAACCCACCATGTCCAATGGGAAGATAGATGTTCTAAAGGAGTACCCTCTCATCGGCCAACATCTCAAACTTCAAGGCACTGGTTACTATCAACCCAGCAGCACAGGGCAGGCAGCTTCACCTGTATGCCTGAGAATACTTCCAAAGCAAGGAAGTATTGTCAGGCATACAGGTGAAGCTTAGAGTAACCATTTCGGAACAGTTCAACATGCTTCCCTGAAAAATACATCCCCACTGATAAATGGGAAGCTGTTGTGCAAGACCACTGGAACTGGAGAAGAATTATGAATCTTCTCAGGAGTGTGTGTAAACCTGAATCTCTCAATAGTCTGCCTCCTCAAACACTACTTGCTGTGTGGCAGATTGAGCACTGGAATGTTTAGTTCCCTCATGAACCACAACTGCGCAATGGAACAAGATCATCTTCGGTCTCAGGTAACTGTAGGAGAAGGAAGATCTCAAGTTTGCATCAGGGGTCTTGAAGGAGCCAAACATGAAATTACAGAGATGGACATTGACATGGTTACTTTGTAAAATCCATCACAAAAACAGCCAACTCCCGTTTTCCATGTATTCAGCATCTGCAGTGATTTGCTATTCACAAAATAAGGCTTTCAGTGTTTAGAATATTAAAGATATTAACTATTTTCCATCAGCAACATTTTTCCCCCAACCTTTCAAGGAGTTGCAATTTATAAACTTGCATGAACTCACTGAATATACTACTGAGTAGGAAGAGAAAAGAGAAAGGAGCAAACTAGTGTATTCAATTTATTGGAGGAGTTGAAAACAAGTTCCTTTCTTGAAAATGCTCACGTTATGCTTCTTATTGAAGATTTTGACATACACTGACTAGAAATGAACTTATAGAAGAACCTGTGCTTGCAATTTCCTTCATCCACATAAAAACAATCAGGTGGCCACCCGGCAAGAAGGCAGCAGAACAGGACTGAGACACAGACAGACACAGAGAAGGGAGCCATCCATAGCTCTCATGTGCTGTCACTATATTAAAGGGAGGGAGTATCCACCAGGTCAGAATGACAGGACCTGGCCCTACAACATTTCCATGGAGGACCCCTTCTTCGTGGTGAAAGGACTCGCCAAAAGGAAACATCCTCTCAGCATCCACATGTCAACGGCAGCGACGAGTAGACCCAACACTGTGGACTCAAGTAAGCCCAGCAGTGCAGAGTAGAGTTGGCTCTGCAGTTCGGACATGTGGCAGTGGCGGAGGAGAGTTTGAGCTCACAACAGCTTCTGATGAGGCCTCAGAGGCTAGGGTATCAGTGGAGGAGAATTGGCACCGAAGACTGAATGTTTGTTCCAACGGCAGTGGCATGGCAAAGAGGACTCATGCCTGGCCACCAGGCTCATGGCAGGGCACACAAGGAGGACTAAAAGGTATAACACTTATTCTTTGTTTCTTCATTTTTCTGCCTTTGTATTCTATAAGATAGCACCAGAGAGTGGTGACACTATACAACAGTTTTTCACTGTATTTTGTAACAAAATGCATGTGATAATAAATAAAATCAATCAACTCGTTAATATGCAACTTCTAACGACATGGGTAAACCTTCCTGCTTAATTTAAACCAGCAATACAGAAAAGATTTATCTAGTGCAGTAATTTGTGAAAATTCAAGAGGCCAAGAACTATTTAAAGTAAAAATTAACAACTTTATATCTTAAAGTACAAAAGAGAATAATTAACTCACAAATCTTTACAACTCCTTCCTCTAATGTTTTATTTTCCCTTCTATAATACTTGTCCGATAAAACTCCCGATTAAGATTTACCAAAAATTTGAATTTCAAAACCAGCCAGCTGTCAAATCTTCCCTTTGTATCTTCCTCTGTAGATTTGCTCTCCAGGTTGGTGTTGATGTTTTTCTCTCTGTGCAAACTCCTTCTCTAAACAGGTACCCCTCAGAGAGTTCTTACTCGCCGCCGACATTTGTTGGTCTTTTGGCAGTTGTCCCTCAACTGTTCACGTTTTCCCGGTTTTATACCCCCAAAGCATCGGGTTGTCTCATTGATTTTTAATATTGTCACTATACTAAATTCAAACTTGATTGGAATTTGGTATGTTTTGTAGTATAATTTAAACTGATTGGCCAAATTCAAATTTGTTTTTGACTCTAGGCAACTAGCTACACTAGCTGCAGGACGAAAAGGTTACATTGTACCTTGTTCAGAACACTTGGTGCTGTATCAGGTAGTTCTGCTAGCTTTCAACTCTCAAAGGTACAGTATATTTCTACACCTTCCCTAACAAACTGCTTCAGCCATCACACTGACATAACACCATGATTCTCTAGCTCAATATAGCAACTGTCCTTTCTATAGTTTTCCATTATCTAGAACATTCATGATACTGTCAAACTTCAAAAGCATAATTTTATTATATAAACATTATTTGAGATCAATCATGAAGAACCTTGGATCCTAATGCATCAAGTCTGAATAAAAATACAAACAGGCTAATTACATTTTGTTAAGAAATCAACACTTGCATGCACGGTTTCAATTTTGTCCATAATAAATTTCTGTGCCCATCTTTCCGCAATGGGAGGGGATAATTATAGTCTGACATTTCCATTATAAAAGTGTTAACATTTCATTATGGCAATATAATACTAAACGATTTCAAATTGGCACTCGGTTATATCAGTGTACCTTGGATGAATAAACAGATGTAGGCAACAAAAACAACAAGTTTGGGGAAACAGATTCTGGTGAATGGGAGATACCTAAAGACTAGCAAAGGGTACAAAACTTTTACTGCGATCCCAACTGGCGGAAATAATGGACAAGTCAGATCACAATAAGACCTGGCCTCATAGACACTGTGTAGAATTTTTGCAATTTTGCTTGCAGCATGATCAGTCACTGAGCACATTCACACGAGGTTATCAGTGAACCTTTGAAAAAGTGAAGGGAGTTTATCACACAAAAGAATAAAAAGCTCTTGACGTATAACATAATTTGATAAAGTGTTACCAGAAACAACAAACAAGATTGATGCAACTTCTTCCGAGACGTATTGTTTGCAGATACTCATCCACACTTAAGCATCAGTCCTAACGTCACTTGTTAATTTCTTCCTCAATTGGCAAGACCACAAGTGTTTCCCTATGGCAAATTTCTGCAAATTCAGCAGATGCAACTCTCCCATTACTATCTCTCTGAGACTTTTAGGCACAAGCTAACTCACTGACCTTTTCCTCACTGAACTCTGGATTTGTCCAGTTCCAATTTGGTTGAACCTTCCATTCCTTTCTGAAGTTCTCATATTGGATTCACGAAGGTGCAATTATTATTCTAGCTCAATATATAGCGTTAACACTGGACTCAGCTTTAATATTTTCCATCAACTCATGCCTTTTTTTTTGTCTCATTATTAGCTGCATTTAACATCCCTATCAGCTTCACCACAGCTCACATGCATTTTCTCTGCATTTTTACAACTTCTCCAACTATTAACTTTGAGGTTCATCAAGAAGGCATTTTATTACCAAAAAGTCACTATTTTCAAAATTCTCCTGCCAGAAGTACTTCCCTAATTTTAATTTGTATTTCATTTAAACTATTTTTCGAATCAACCTGTTTAAGAAATGTTATTACACACCTTTGCAGCAGATTAGACTCAAACCCACACCTCCCAGTCCAGGGCTAGGGAGACTCTCACTGTGCCACAAACAGGCTGCCAAAGTGAGAATCAGACCATGAAACCAAAGAACCATTGCTGCCCCAAGGTTCTCAAAGTTTTGCTCATCTACACCACCTGTCCAACATCATTTCCTTCTTTTAAAGTAACTTTTTCAAAATGCCGATACAATTCTGTTCTTTCTTCATTAAATCAGAAGTCAAGTCAATCAGGAGTATGAATTGCAACATTTTTCTTTTCCGTTCTAATTTCTCCTTGCTAAGCAAGCTTTTTATCATAATGATCAAGTGGCTGAGACGACTGATCTCCAAAATCCACAACCATTTTCCTTTGTGCTAAGTATAACTCCAAACACTAAAATATTTTCCATTAAATCCCTCCATCCTACAACTCTGACTTCCATGTCTCCACATATGCATTCCCTCTGGTGTTCAGTAGTCCTGGTGGAAACCAAACTGAGCAGTGAGCAGCTTATTCCTGATGAAGAGCTTATGCTCGAAACATTGACTCTCCTGCTCCTCAGATGCTGCCTGACCGGCTGTGCTTTTCCAGCACCACACTTTTCGACTCCAATCTCCAGGATCTGCAGTCCTCACTTTCTTCTAATGAGCAGCTTATTGTTGAGTGAGTGTTACTTTCTAGCTCTGTTGGTGACATCTTCCATCACCATGCTGATGATTTAACAATAGACTCATCAGGCAGTAAGTGAACAGGTTGGATTTGTCCTGCTTTTTCTGAATAGGAGATGCCTTGGCAATTTTCCACAAGTATTCAGTATAATTTCTAGAATCTTGTCAAGGCCCACAGCTTTTAGGAGTCTCAGTAGGTGGCGAACACAGATTGTTCACTCAGCACTTCTGAAGATATGGGCACCCCCATCATTGAGGTCAGGGATATTTGTCGAGCATCCTCCTCCAGTGAAATAAGACGTTTCTTTATTCACCACCTTTTTCAACTCAATGTGGTCAGATGACAGAGCTTCCATCAGACCCAGTGGTTAGCAGGAAAACTTAGTTCTGTCTGTTGCATTCTGCTTACACTGTTGGTGAGCCCCACTACCACTGAAACCTCAGCAATGAATTTTTCCAGCCCTAAATTCCTTGCCTTTCCCATCTTCAGCTCTCTACCCTTTCCAAACACATACCTCACACAGTTCCACAGTCTCTATTCTCAAAGACCTTCTTCAATACCAAGATCTGCCACAAACAAAATGGTTCCACTCACAGATAACCCTACTGCTTTTCTGTCACATAAATTCTCCATAGTATCTGATCAAAGACTGGTTGAAAAATCCAGCGCACTTAAGTTTCTATTTTACTCTTTGCTTCTTAGCTGTGCATCTCCATGGCAAACTCAGATCACATTTCTTGGAACCTAATGATGTCATAATCAAGAAATCAATGAAAACCTCTTTCAAAATTTTCCCTAGTCTCCTTTGAGGGGACATGCCATAAAGGGGACATGCAATAAAGAGAAAATGCAGGGTTTCCCCCCTGCACAGATCATGATAATTGCCAGGTAACTTCCAGGGTTTCAAATTAAGAATAGGTGACTGAACACTTGCGATGATTATTAGAGCACAGACAGCCAGCATGGACTTGCAAAGAGCAGACTAACCCTGGCAAACCAGATTGAAACGCCTGACGAGGTAACTAATATAGCTGACAGAGAATGTCTGTCTATAGGTTTTAACCATATAGACTTCCAAAAGGCACTTGATAATACCCCTCATAAGGCATTGTTAGCTAAAGTTAAAAGTACATATATTAAAAGGGAAATATTGACCTGTTTGAGATATAGAGCAAGTGGCAGGAGAACAGGAGTGGAGATAAGTAATCCAAGCTGTAGCACACAGTGGGCAAGAATTCTTGCAATCTACAGTACCCAACAATGTCCTTCAACCAAGCAGTGATTGGATAGATGGGGTGTTGTGCAGTAAAGGAAGTGGGTGTAAATTGATGGCAATTAGGGAAAGACTGAAAGATAAGCTATTACTCAACAGGTTACACAATGCAGGTCCATGGTGGCTAATCACCTGTCCAGTCACATAACTCACAAATGAAATATTATAATAGAATGGAAAAAGAAACAGATCAATTTAATGCATTAGCATACATAATTTGTGGAATTAACCATCCTTTTATTCATGGATGAAAATCTGCATATATAGGAAGTTTTTTTTCTGGTCAAGAATGTTTTATAATTTTCCTCGAAAATATCTGTATGCAGCATTTAGTCTACATTTTCACCTTTCTTAATTTTTTTTGTCACTTGGAGTTTGTGATAATAAGTGTAACATTGTGAAGACACAAAGCAGCTATTACAGCACTTCAGCACAGAAGAGCACTGCAATTATTACTCTTACATAATCGCTCGAAAATCACCGCAACATGTAATTAGCATTTGTGCTTCACTGTAAAATATTCATTTGAGAAGCAGTCAAAATGGTGAAAGCACTGAAATCATTTTCCATCTGCTTGAATGTAGAGTTGCATATCATAGTTGATTGCCTTTTATTAGATGACACAAATTTTCTTCAAGTGTTGTATTTTGCATTATATTAATTGTACATATCCAACAGACATTGAAGAGAAGCATTTTCGATGTATACCCCCAGGAAATCAAACTTTTTTTCCCCTAGAAGATAAAACTCCTTCAATGCAAATTAAAATGTGATATCATAGATCAAACCAAATCTTTCAATGCAATATCAGACATTAAATATTAGCATATTTTTTCCATTAGATAACACACAGTTTTTAACCAAATGCTGCAGTTATTTAGTTGCTATTATTTATCACTATCGAGTTAAAATAAGCAATGGTTTCAAAACTGTTGGTTCACCTAATCCAAAACTAAAGCCAGTCTCACAAAATATCACTTGAAATCTTGAAATTACTTGGACTGTTTAAGAAGTTAACTGTAACAACCATTTTGCACTCCGTAAAATCCCACAAACTGTACTATAAAACACCCATAAATCTGATTTTCTGGGGGTTTGGCGGAAGGAAAAATATTTACCAAGACACCTGAAGTCTGTGAATAGTGCCAAAAATCTAATTCAAACATCCTAAAACCCTGAAAGAGGGAGACAAGACATCCTTTTGTTATACGTGTCAAACAGCAACACTCTTTTTAAGGAAGCTCAGATCCAGTGCAATGGACATCAAAATGAGGACTTAAACCTTTAATTTTCAGACTCAGAATTGAGAACAGCTGAGCGAGGAAAGGGAGACATACTACATGGTAATATCTAAAATATTTCAACCTCTGATTTAAGAGAACAACAGCGAAGGAATAAACAGGTTGAAGGTACAGAGGAATGCACCAGAAGTGATTAGCCCTTCAAACCATGCCCTTAAAGGGCAATTAAAATTTTTTGATAATTATTTCTCTCTTTTTAAGATAGGTTTTCTATCTGCTTATCTTTACAATTAATCTTTTAGTATAGTAAATAAGAGTGAGGGGGGCTCCTGGTTAGCCATGAGATAGAAAGAATGTTGGTGGTTTATTACCATCCATTGATCCAGACTACAACATTCACATCAAAGTTCTACATGCCTGTTGCTGTGGTAACTCCAATGCCAAATAAACAGTAAAATACAACAACTGTTGAGAGGAAAACATCGCATTTTCTGGAAAAGCTTTGTATCGATGCCAATGAAAATCCATTTAAAGACTGATGGACAGAAAAGTTGCTGGCATTTTTGCGCCTGTCCTTCGGTTAAACCCCCAGCCCAACATTCTCTCAGCAACTTTTCAAATAGATTCCTATTTGTATTTTTTAAATTTCTTTGAGGCCAGATTCCATTACAGTTTGAAATAGCCTGTTCTAGATCATCTGTGAGAAATAATTTCAGCTTCCCTCAAGCTCTTTTGCCAATTATTTTATCTCCATGACCTTGAGTTATCACTCAATCGCTCAAAGGAAATAGTTTCTCCCTATTAAGTCGTTCAAAATCCAATTTTGCATATCTCAAATAGGTTTCATCTTAACTTTCTCTATTCTGAAGAAAACAAACAATCTCAGCTTCTCCAGTCTTTCCTCATAACCAGTGTCTGTCATTCTTGCCAGCATCTCGATAAAACTCATTCTATATCCTCTGCAACAGCTTGGGCTACTTTCTAATGGATCATCCCCATAACTAGAAACAGTACTCCAGTTGAAGATCAACCATTTTTTTAAAAAAAATCTTAGCATAACTTTGCAATCAATAACTCATTTTTTAAAAGAAGCCAAATATTTCATGTACCGTAATTACTGTTATACCTTATTGGAGTAGGGCATTGGAAATCAAGCCCTGCTATTTCCAACATTGTCATGAAAACCGAAGGATTTTTAAAAGTGCATAATTTCCCAAATTACCTGATTTTCATACAGACTTCCAGACTTAAGAAGCATTATTATTTATTACTACCTACAGGGAAACTATTATGAACAATCCGCATATATAATTTTACTAGCTCAAATGCTAACTCCTTCTGAACTCTCCCTTACACACAATGGAAAAAGAAGAGTATGTAATGAGCAGATGGAAATACCAGGACAGCAGCTCAGTGGTTTTTGTTCACAGGATCTGCTGCGATGATGCTTGTGCTGATCAGAATATTGCTTCTTGGTCTACCTCTGCCAGATGTTTTTGACTGTTGAACATAAAGTGAACTTTTTTTCTTCAGGATTAAAGTGTTTCTTACTGAATAGAACAGAGAGAGCTCCTGAGCCTGTGGAGATCTGCTGGCTTCTCTCTATCTTGTTCACAGCACCAAGCTGTTCGGAAACCCAAGAACCAATCAGATAATTGTAGGCAGATAGAAGGCCTTCCTCATCAATAACTGGTCACTAGTCCACAAACCAATTAGCTACTTGTGCAATCACCTTTGGCTCCAGCACATATGCACCTATTACTGGGTGGCACGGTGGCTAGCACTGCTGCCTCACAGCACAAAGTTCAATTCCAGCCTCGGGTGACTGTCTATATGGAGTTTGCACGTTCTCCCAGTGTCCATGTGGGTTTCCTCCGGGTGCTCTGGTTTTCTCCCACAGTCCTAAGATGGATAGGGGGATTGGCCATGCTAAATTGTCGTGTAGTATGCAGGGATGTGTAGGTTAGTTGGATTAGCTATGAGGAATGCAGGGATAGGGGATGATGATGACGACGACAATGACGACGTTGCAACTTCTACTTCATGAAAAAGTAGCTGTGTGAACAATACCTATAATGAGTATCAGGTTACACACTTTCAAAAACCTGTGGTAATCCTTCTGCAATCCTTAATTTTTTAAAACATTTATTTTCCCATTTCAGTTTACAAATTAAAACACAGAAAAATTAAAAGTCACACTCTTTACATAAAGTCATTAGTTTTAATCTTACTATCAACTGTGACAGAAACCTTCCCCTCCCCCCCCCCCCACATCCCACCTCCCAATTGTACACTTTTCTCCTGGCAATCTGCAATCCTCCAGTGCTCTGGCAGCACTCCCATGATGCTGGAGAATTGAAAAAATTGTGGTCAGACCTTCTGATTTCTCAACATATTTCCCTCAGCAAAACATGATGCAGAACAAGACAGCATGTTAATTTTAGGGAATGCCATCTCTGTTATCTTCTCCTGCTGTTCTTCATAAATCCAGTAGTAAGAACATTTTATCCATTCACACTTCATTGCAGATGTTACACACCTCTTCGCAGAAAGTGGCAGGCCATAAGCCAAGTAATCACATACCAATTAGCCTCATGCATCTAGTGAAAAGCAGATGTTTTTCTGCTGGGAGAAAAATGTGTAGTTGGGATGGGGTTTCTGACAAGGTTAATATTAACACTAATGCTTTCATTTTCGACATAAATGACCTGGACCTGGAGAAAAAGGACCACAGTGTCAAAATTGGTCAAGTCTGGTATCATCTGAGACAAAAGATCAATGCTCGGATTTGGATTTCAAAATAGAGGCAGCTATTGGGCGGCACGGTGGCATAGTGGTTAGCACTGTTGCCTCACAGCGCCAGAGACCCGGGTTCAATTGCTGCCTCAGGCGACAGACTGTGTGGAGCTTGCACGTTCTCCCCGTGTCTGTGTGGGTTTCCTCCGGGTGCTCCGGTTTCCTCCCACAGTCCAAAGATGTGCAGGTCAGGTGAATTGGCCATGCTAAATTGCCCGTAGTGTTAGGTTAGGGGTATGGGTGGGTTGCGCTTCGGTGGGTCGGTGTGGACTTGTTGGGCCGAAGGGCCTGTTTCCACAGTGTAATGTAATGTAATGTAATCTAATCTATATGTGGATTTATGCTGTGGAGCTAACTTTTTCTAAACAGGCTAAAAAGTCATTTGGAAAGTGATCTAAATGAAACAATTCCCATCTCGACTGCAACATCAACTTCATCCTTCTCTACTGTGAAGAAATATAGAAGTACCTAAGCATCTCATTTAGACCCTCACTCTCAACAAGATTTCCGATTTTTGCCACTAATTTACCTCGGTCCAACCCGTCCATGCTGACCAGATATCCAAACCTAATTAGTCGCACTGGCCAGCACCTGGCCCATATCCCTCCAAATCCTTCCTGTTCATGCCATCCAAATGCCTCTTAAATGTTGCAATTGTACCAGCCTCCACCACTTCCTCTGGCAGCTCATTCCATACATGTACCACCCTCTGCGTGAAAAAGTTGCCCCAGGGAAAAGACTTTGCCTATTTAGCCTATCCAGCCTATCCATGCCCCTCATAATTTTGTAAATCTCTATAAGGTCAATCCTCAGTCTCTGACACTCCAGGGAAAACAGCCCCAGCCTGTTCAGCCTCTCCCTATAACTCAAATCCTCCAACCCTGGCAACATCCTTGTAAATCTTTTTTGAACCCCTTCAAGATTCACAACATCTTTTTGATAGGAAGGAGACCAGAATTGCATGCAATATTCCAACAGTGACCTAACCACTCCCTCGGACCTTACCATTAAGTATATAAGTCCTGCTAAGATTTGCTTTCCCAAAATGCAGCACCTCGCATTTATCTGAATTAAACTCCATCTGGTCAAGATCCTGTTGCAATCTGAGGTAACCCTCTTCACTGTCTATTACACCTCCAATTTTGGTGTCATCTGCAAACTTACTAACGATACCTCTTATGTTCGCATCCAAATCATCTATGTAAATGACAAAAAGTAGAGGACCCAGCACCAATCCTTGTGGCACTCCACTAGTCACAGGCTTCCAGTCGGAAAAACAACCCTCCACCACCCACCTTTGAGCCAGTTCTGTATCCAAATGGCTAGTTCTCCCTGTATTCCATGAGATATAACCTCGCAAACAGTCTCCCATGGGGAACCTTGTCAAACACCTTACTCAAGTCCATAGAGATCACATCTACCGCTCTGCCCTCATCAATCCTCTTTGTTACTTCCTCAAAAACCTCAATCAAGTTTGTGAGACAAGATTTCCCTCGCACAAAACTATGTTGACTATCCCTAATCAGTCCTTGCCTTTTCAAATACATGTACATCCTGTCCCTCAGGATTCCCTCCAACAACTTGCCCACCACTGACGTTAGGCTTACTGGTCTATAGTTCTCTGGCTTGTCCTTACCAACTTTCTTAAACAGTGGCACTACATTAGTCAACCTCCAGTCTTCCGGCACTTCACCTGTGACTTTCGATGATACAAATATCTCAGCAAGAGGCCCAGCAATCACTTCCCTAGCTTCCCACATAGTTCTAGGGTACACCTGATCAGGTCCTGGGAATTTATCCACTTTTATGCGTTTCAAGATATCCAGCACTTTCTCCTCTGTAATCTGGACATTTTGCAAGATGTCACCATCTATCTCCCTCCAGTCTATATCTTCCATATCCTTTTCCACAGTAAATACTGATGCAAAATACTCATTTAGTATCTCCCCCATTTTCTGCTATTCTTTGAGGTATTCTTTTCCATGCTGTCATAAAACATTCTTGCATTCACTTTCATGTTACCCGTAAATCTCTTCATTTATTTCCTTAGGACTTTTTTTTTAGAAGCCTTTTTCAGTTCATTTCTTCATTCTGCTTAGTTTTCAACTGAATTCTGCATCTGACATTCTTCATAAAGCATTTTTATTTTGTCTTCCAAAAAGGTCTCTGTTTGGATTCTTTAATTTTCCTCCTTATGGGAAAATATTTGGTTTTTAAACCTCATCATCTCTATCTTGAAGATTCACCATTGCTCATTACTGTTTGCTTGGCCAGCCATCATTTTCAATCTGCCTATGCTGGATTGCTTTTCCAAAATTATTGAAGTAGTTCCTCTTCAATTTGGATCTTTTCACCTTTGATTATTCTTGACCCTTTCAATACACTTAAATTTAAACTTTAAACTTAATTATGCTGTGATCATCATTACTCAGATACTGTCCCATGCAAAAACCATTGCTGTACCTCATCCTGAAAATATTTATATAATGGCCGTTAAGATTACATCCACACAAAACTGTATATATCTATACAGTTCACAAAAGAAACAAATCACAAATGTTAAATTAATCTGAAAATGACTGATTTGCATTTTTCATCTCATCCTTTCTCAAGCTTGGTACTTTCCAAATTATCCCATAGAAATCTCGAACTATTACATGGAGGAGCCTGGAGATTATTGAGCTGATAAATATAATGCTGGGTAATGTCAGGTACCTGATCTCAAGCAGGTCAGTATCCAGAGCACTACAATTGGTCTTAATATCATGAAGGCTTTGGAGATAGAAGGGAACAGAAGAGGGCACAGAGAAATTGAGGCTCTATGCCCACTGGCACATACAATCTGACAGAAACAAAAGAAAACTAAATGAGAACACAGGCAGATCTAACTGTTCACTTAATTGAACAGCCTCTCACCAGTCACAGCTTAAGCTCACTTAAAGAATAACCACTTTGTTGGAGGAGGGTTGCAGTCGTAAGCAGAGTTAGGGGAAAGATTTATCTTTGAATTTCTTGTTTTAAAAAGACGAAAACTAATTCCAGGCAGAAATGGATTTCCCCATATTTCAAAAACTTATTAAATTTAATCTTAAAAATATCCTCAATATGTAGTTGTAAAGATAATTGCTGCTTTCACAATGATGCACAACTCAACAGTACCACCATCTGGAGAAAGTTTATACAGAAAACTGGTGCAGGCAACACATGTTATTCCTGCTCACGACACATGGATAAGTTAGGAGACAGTTACAGAACATACATATTCCAAAATGAAAATACATTTAGCCAATTTCATGAATGGAAATTGCAGTTCCTTTTGGTCTTAAATGCATTTCCAGGTAACGCACTTGCAGTTTAAAACAGAATGATTTGTATGACCACCTCAAAGCACTTCTGAGCCAATAGAGTCTATATGAAATGTAGTTACAGTGTAAAAGTAGGAAACATGAAGGGTTACATCCAAAACATTGACTTCTCCACCTCCTGATGCTGCCTGGCTTGCCGTGCTCTTCCAGCCTCCTGCTTGTCTACCTTGGATTCCAGCATCTGCAGTTTTTTTTTGTCTCTACAGCAAGCTCCTATAAGAGCAATATGATCAACTGACAACCTGTTCTTAATTAGGGACCAAATATTGGCTCCTGTTCACCTTCAAAATACTGCCACCTGATTAAGAAACATTGTGTGTGAACAATGTTTAACTTGCTGCACGTTCAGAACTTCAAAGCTAAAGGAATACGCCAATCATCCAGCCAAATGTTATTCTTTAGCTCAAAGTTGTCAGCTTGCACCAATTGGCAGTAGTTTGAGGTGTCAAATAGACACCACACCAGACAATGGCAGCCTATCCATTCTGGACAACTGGTGCATTGAGACAGCTTTATTAAAAAAAACAGAAGCTTGACATTTCAGTACTGGATTGCTTGCAAGTGCCTTCTAGTGGTGAGTAAAGAGAACTGGAGGATAAATACAGTGAGACATTTGGGTATCACTACCGAGCTATTCAACAAAGTTTCAAAGTCAAAATTGAAGATATCCTTCTCATTGTACACAGTTTCTTTAACATGAATAGTGGAATTAATGATCAAAGGGAACAAAGTTCCATTCTTTGAGTAGGATAAATCAAGGCAACCTTCATTTCTATCCATCAACGCCTGTTCAATTTATGCTTCTGAGGGCATCCTGTGAACTTAGGCTTGGTTGTGACTGAATCACCCAACACATTAACTACCAATGTGACTAAACGAACAGGCCAGAAGCCAAAGCTAATATAGCATAATGCAGTGAGAAATCGATATCCTTGTGCATCAGATATTTGGAAAATAGCAACTGAGGCTGACAAAAAAAAAAATTTAAAATGAAAGCAGGCTGCCCCCAGCTCCATATATTCAATACCAGATACACTAAATAAACTGAAACTGATACAACATGCACACTTCGACAGTGTCTCCAGTTTACTCTGGTACAGAATGCTCTTCCTATGGCTCCTCAACCACAATAAAGACATCACAGTATGTAGCTAAACAATACCATGAGAATGGTGTCAGAAGTACTTAAAACCATTCTGAGTGGCTTCCAGTGTTATCCCACATTGCCCTACCCACCATTTATCACAATACCATTACACTTCAAGAGATAGAAAAAGTCATACGTAAAGGTTTTTAAAAAAAAAATCAAGAATGCTTTCAAGGTCACAGCAATCATTCTGGGAAAGAGCTACCAATATGCCCATAGTATGTATCAACCAACCAGGCAGAATCATGGAAGGCATGCAGTGTTAAAGAACCAACAACTGACCAATGACCAGCAGCAGAGATCCTTAGTGTTAACCTCATTCAATACAGCACTCAACTGAATTCACACAAGCCACCACTCTGCAACTGGAATGTAAAGGATGACCAAAAGTGTGATTGTGATCAAAAGTCATAGACCATCAACCTACACAATGAGGTGTGCTCTTGGCGGTACCTTATTTCTCCACACGACCCATCAGAGGGCCATTGAATGGACAGCCACACGAGACACACCATTACACAGCTTTTCCATCGTATGAAAGCTTAGTATTAAATGTAAATCACATTATTCTTATTTATTCTTTAATTTAGGAGCTAAAGTTTTTTTTTGGATGACAAGCCACCGTAAGCATTGAATAAAATGAGATTCCGAGCCAAGTTCGAGAATATGAGAGCGAGGGACCCAACATCAGCATTGCCCTGGAGACGAATGGAATGTGCAGAATGGGGTTGGGATAACACATGAAGGTTTGAATGGAAAACATTAGGCGGCAGTAGCTCAATTGAGTGATTGTTATGCTTTGTATAGGGATAAATGGACATCTAGGAATGAGGTAGAGTGTGGTGTCTGATCAAGGGTATTAAATTTTTCACTCAGTGATGCAACGCAAAGCCTACAGGTTTCTGAGCTACCTAGCCAAGTGCCAAATGGCAGTCCATGATTAAAAATATTCTTTAGTTCTGGCGTTTGTCACATTCTAAAACAAAAATATTTCCTGTGCAAAAGGTGTTGAAACTAAAATCTCGTGGATAATTAACAGAAATCATTCCAACATAACTAACATCTTCAGAGCAATGGTTTAAATGTAGAAGTTGAGAAACTGAATGGCAGAGTAGAGTCCAGGAGTATGACCTCCTTGTTCCTTGGCATGTTAAATGCTCTAGTTCTCTCATCTGGCATCTCACATGCCATTGACAGGGACAGGTTCCACCCAACAAAACATATCCATTAGAAAAGTACACATAGATAAAATACATTCCACATTTGGTAATTTGATTTCTGGATTAGATTGTAGCCTATAAAATACTTCCAGATATTCACCATAAATGCAACATTTAAAAGGCATCTGGATGAGTATATGAATAGGAAAGGTTTGGAGGAATGTGGGCCAGGTACTGGCAGGTGGAACTAGATTGGGTTGGGATATCTGGTCGGCATGGACGAGTTGGACTGAAGGGTCTGTTTCCGTGCCATGCATCTCTATGTCGATGACCTCTTTTTATGAGAGAACAAAATGCTAATCCTAGCAATGATGTACACGCAACTGAAATTTGAAGGGGCCCTACATTTTGGGTTTATCTTCTTAAAGTAAACATGATTTAAACAATGAGAGTGGTTTTGACTAATGAAAACTGAACTCTGAACAGAAATGGAACTGATCACAAAAGCAAAGTAAAACTAAATAATCTAAGTAGAATCTTAGAATCTCTACAGTTTGGAAACAGGCCATTTGGCTCAACAAGTCCACAACAACCCTCCGAATAGTAACCTACCCAGACCCATTCCCCTCCCCTATTACTCTACACTTGCCCCTGACTAATGCACCTAACCAACATATCCTTGAATACTATAAGCAATTTAGCATTGCCAATTCACCTAAACAGCACAATTGTTAGATTGTGGGAAGAACCGCAGCACCTGGAGGATACCCATGCAGACATGGGGAGAGTATGCAAACTCCACACAGACAGTCATCCAAGGCTAGATTCAAACCCGGGTCCCTGGTGTTGTGAGGCAACAATGCTAACCACTGAGCCACCGTGCCGCAGACCAAAATAATCTGCACAAGTGACATTGTAGACAACAAAAAGGCATTGTATAAAAACATTTAAAACTGCAAGAGATAAAGCATTGCAATGGAAGATTACACTTGTGAAAAAGGAGAAAGTGAGGACTGCAGATGCTGGAGACCAGAGTTGAAAAATGTGGTGCTGGAAAAACACAGCAGGCCAGGTAGCATCCGAGGAGCAGGAGAATCGACTTTTCGGGCATAAGCCCGAATCACACTTGTGCCACTTTTGAGAATCTGGGCCACTGCATGCACACTCATAATAGTTTACTTCAAAACACTTTAGAGATCAAATTTATTTGAAGCTCTCACTCAAGTACATAGAGGAGATTTTCATTGATAGGTACATTACTCAGTCATGTGAGTCTATTAATTTTTTTTTTAAAAAGACATTTGACGTTTATATCCGATGAACTCTGAAATTAGTTGTAAATTAATCAATCAGTCATACAAAGCTGAATCAGTGCCATTGCAAATGTTGGAATTAGTTCATGATCAAAGTTGCTGAACTTCTGACAACCGTCTGACTATAAACGGAATATCCAAGGTATAATTCCTAGCAAAAGAACTCTCACACTTTTGCCATGTCCCATTCCCATAAATTTCACATAAAACAAATGAGTTTCACATCAAGCTGTCTTTCTGAACATACTGACACAAGAGTTTTTGTGTTCGTTCATCTTGCAGTAAAATACTCAGAATTTGTATTACACAACCCAGACCTCAGCATGCTTCAGCTGCAAAACCTCAATAGTTAAAGTTTGGTTGGAACAAGTAAAGACTCAAAAGAATCTGTGCTTCAGGTCCAGTGACCCTTCCTCGGGTCACCATACCCAAAACATTATCGCCGATTCCTCTTCACAAATGCTGCTAGATCTCTCAGCTTTTCCAGCCATTTGTTTTTGTTCCGGATTTACAACATTCGCAGTTCTTTTGGTTTTTACTCAAAAGAGTCTTTGCACTTTGGGAAAAATCATAACTATGGCAATGTTGATGTTAGGCCAAATAAAGAACTTGTAAGAAATCTACAGACATATCTCATGAACTACATGCACATTTCCCTGTGCAGCCTTCTGCGCTTCATTTGGAGTCACGTACCGGACGCAAGACTCCACCTAGTGTGAGAGAACCCATTTGTTACAGGGGATGAAATTTGGTGTAAGAACCATGGAAATGGGTAATAGGCATAGTCAATGTGAGGTCAGGATCAGTGACGTATAAAGTTCAGATAGGTGCAACGATCTTGAACAAAGATGAGGACCACACAAAAGCCATGAATTCGTAGATGTGGGAGCAAAACATGCCCTGTCCTTCGAAACAGTTGGAACAGCTGTCGGAACCAGTGGGTTCACCTCCTCTGTCAAATCCTGGTGAGTCCTCAGAATTAGAGAGAGACATGATTGATGTAGCCACCTCAACAAATTTGCTAACAGAAGAGAGAGAGAGAGAGAGAGATTATAGCGAGGCGCTTCTAGCGTAAGAGGTGAGCTCCCATATACTACATGTCACCCATATCAGATATGGAGTCAGAGGAACCTGACCCCATGCCTATGTTCTTGGACTCAGAGAGGGAGCGATGTAGTGATTATCACATGATCAGCAAGATAGAGCTCATGGAATAGGAGTTCCTTGATTAGAACAGATTAACAGCCCCAATCAGGGAGTTCTGGCTGACAAGTAAAAATAGGCATGGCAGAGATACTGACACATTGAGAACTGATTCTAAAGAGGCAGTACTGAATTCAAGAACTGTTCATGTGCAAATAAAGGGTGACTTAGTGATGGGATACCTGCCTCTGAGGAGTTATTTCACTAAGATTTTCCTATATTGAAATCCATTTGTCACAATTTAGCTCATTTCCTTGATATACAGTACTAGCATTAAATTTTATATTTCCACCTCATTTGATTACAATTGGCAAATGTGCCTTAAGGTACACGAGAGGAGAAAGACTTTCTCCCTCCAAAATAAAACTGGTCAATAGCCCTTGGCTAAGAAGCTACTACGAATTTGACTGGGAATTTGTTCAGGGTCAAAACTAAAATCTCAGCATCATCCCAATTAACCCAGAAGACTGAATCTACTCTGTGCAATGTTTAGCCTTGTTTATGTTGCAGCCTCGCTTTTGTCGAACTGTTTGAATTAAAAAGATGTTCGGGTAGGGATAGGGAGAAGGTAAAATTGATCAAGGTTGTCAGTGAAGGAAAAGTGAGAAATCTTGAACCCTACCACTGCCCATTGACTGGACCATGGGATAGGGGACAAAATAATATTTAATAAACGAATAAAGCTAACTTCTCCAGCATCTGATATATATTTCAGTAATACCATCCAAAGCTAATACATGTAATATACTTATATTTACATTTCATTTTACCAGCACAACCAATCTACTTCAAGTAACCTTTTTTTCAGATGAGGTACAATACTCTTTATTAAAATGATAGTTATAGGGTTAAAATAATAGATTGGATAAACTTAGTTTGCGTTCTTACGCCCAGAAGGTTTAGGCATGACCCAACTGAAATATCTTTTAAAACATGATGATAGGTTTGATAGAGTAGATTTCATTCTGTACTGATGAAACCCAGGACAACAAAGCACACAAGCTTTAAGAACATACCAGCTGACTTAAACAGAAATTTACTTTTTTTTGCACATAGTATAGTGGAAATCTGGAACTCTTCCTGAAAGACTGATAATGTTGAGTCAATTAAAAGTTTCCAGTCCAACATCAGTCAGAATTTGTTTCTTAAAGTTATCAAAGGATGTGAAGAAAGGTCAGGTACGTGAGGTTAAAGACAAACCAACCACATGTCTCATTAGTCTGCTTGCTTTGTACTGGTTCAGAGATGTACAAAATAAAAATCGACTTTTTACAAACTGACTTTACCTGAATTTACACAGGTTTTTCAAACTCAAGAGACTCCCCTTTTTCATGAGTAAAATATAAGCTGAATAAAACAATTAAAATCCAGATCATGTCAGCAATAAGGTAACAAAACACTCTTACGCATTCTCGACTTGTGTTCCATCATATCATGAATCAAACTAATATATTTAAAGCAAACAAGACTAAATAAAGAAGCTTGCTGTGAATTTAAAAAGAGAGACACCTAACCCCTCCCTAAATGCAAAACCAACAGATTCACAGAGACCGCCATTAAGCTTTGTAAACGTTCAGGTCACTGTATTAGGTACTGCAGCGTGGAATGTTAACGCTGTAGTTTATGCAGAGATACTATCCTGCAAGGCAGAAAAGGGGGAAAAAAAAGAAATGCTCATTAAATGGGTGACACCCGCATGATTGGCTTCGAATGCCCTTGGCTGTGTAAAATTAGCAAACAAACAGTGTTACGTTAGGAAATTTCAAATATCCTGCATGACCGGCTGTGAACTTCAGCCACTCAGGAAGCTAGTGATGTGTAAGTTTCAGGTTAGAATTTTCTGATTCTTTTGTTGCAGTATATAGAAGTTCCAGTGTGATTATTGACATGCTGTTCACCCAAGAGAGATAAGACAGGATAACAAACTAAACTAACAGCTTCAAACATCTTGACTCAAAAAGGTTGCTACAGAAACATTCCTTATTTGCTATAATTAAAGTCCTTTGTGTGTCTCATATCTATAAGGCTCTATTCTTATTGCGGGCAATTTTAAATATCGATGCACTTCACAATAACTTCTCAATGGCTGGTCAGCCAGCAGTGATAAACACAAAGGTTTTTAGCTTTCAATAAGACAGAGCAGTGAAATGAATGACCCAGCCCTGCAATCACGACATGTCACAGTATGACAGCTGCCATCCATCAACTAATTCATAATCAAGGCCTCGATTCATAACCATGCAATTGCTATCAGTCCAATGCACTCTGCAGCTGCAACTGAAGTCAAGATGACAATTTCAAACGTGGGCCATCCTGTACTCAGCCCAACTTAATATTGGCGAATAATTTAACTAAGCATCAACAAATTAAACATTAAACAGGATGCAATAACTTCAAGGTTACAGAGAGCTTATTACTATCAATCACATATTTAATGTACGTATACTCATAAGTGAATGCGAAATATGCATACTATTAATATGACTTGGTCATGTGTAACTTCCTGTAGTCAATTTATTTTCCTTTACATTAGTACACATTTGAACAGCTGATCATTTTTAGCTTAAACATTTTTGAAACCAAGAATTACCTTCTCAGCAAGTTTTCTTCTGAGTTTTCTTCAGGCATTTCTTGGTTTAAGGCCTCTTGTGAAACATTCGACATTCTGTTTGATGTTGGTTGACTATACACACGTTCCCAGTGTCCTGTCTCATTGTTAAATGTTAGACCCATTGTACGTTCCCCTTGCTGGCCAGAGCTGTGGCGGGCAAATCTGCCTTCTGAGCCACTCAATCCATGAGCCCTACCCATGATCCCTCTACTTGGTGGGGTTGGTGAATGGCTGCTACCCTGCCCTAGTGGTTCATAATTGTTTGGCACATGCCAAGAGCTGCTCTCATTGGATGAAAAAAGCTGTGTGGTCCGCTCCCATCGCTGAGTGTCATGGTTAAAAGTCAAAAGGTTATGGCAGGCTCTGCAGCGGCTAAGATGTCCACCTGATGAATTGGAAGTGTTCTCACTGTTTTGCTGTGATGGCCCAGCCCTATTAGGTTCTATGTTGTTGTTTAGGATCTCCTGCACCTGTTGGGATTGATTAGACTCGCCACCAACTCGCTGATCCACGTCCTGGAAGTTGTCCATCTCCATGAAATAGCGGTTCAGGTTGCACTGGAGCACATTTCTGACAGACGGCTGGCTGTTCGATCTCTCTTCACCTGTGCTGCTGTTGACACCAGTGTTACCACTACTGCTTGTGCCGGGACTCAAGACATTGCTCCCCTCAGAGGCTAATGTGTAAACAGGTTGAGCGTTTGTCTCCTGCTGTCTCAGCACTGAAAGCAAGCTCACGGATGATGCACTAGTTCTCGGGGGTGGCATGCTTTCCAACTCTGACCTTGGAGATATGTTCAGCATTGTTCTTGTCCAATCAGAACCACTTAACCTTGAATTCTGTTCCCTATACCCTGGGGTGGTGTTAGATTGTTGCAGTCCTGCTGAATGGTATGCTGTGTGACCTAATAAGCCCCTCCTGCTAGTGGCTGCAGATAAATTTCGGAGAGAGTTGCCAGAGGTCTCATAGTTTACAGTACTGAATGCAGATGGGCGGTCAGGAATACGAGGGTCAGGTTGAGAGGAGGGCCTTTCTGGAGGAATACGAGGCTCAGTCCTTGCAGATGTTGAGGTGGTGGCTGCAGAGGATGTAGAAGCAGTACTGTCTTCACCAGATACAGAAGAGGATGATGATGTCCTCAGGGCAGAACAACGGCTACAAAAACAAACCAATCCCATGTGGTGAACACACTCCTGAACAGGGTAGCTGAAGCGGTCACGAAGCACAGCATACACTGAAGTCCTACCACTTTCACCTGCTGGCAAGGTGCTCTCATCACTCTGGCTCTGATCTCCTGTCGTTGTACCAGATGACCGAGAGGACAACATATGTAAAAAGTTGTGAAGCAGTGGAGTTCTACGGACAGGCTGTGACTGGAGAAATGATCGCTGACGATATTGCGCTGTGTCAACATTATCCAATGGAACTTCGCCATCATCATCATTCTAGGAGGAGGGAAAGAAAACAATACATAAATCTGCAGAATACAATAAAATCTGCATACAAAATAAAAGAAAAATATAGAATTAACCATATAAAACAAGTTTAAAGTTTTGAAATATACAGTAAATACCCTTTGCAATTACTGTAAAACTAAACCCATTACAAAAAGGTCATCTATTTCATAATAGTTCTAAACTATCTTCCTTCCTTCCTTCGAGTAATTGTCTTGCACATCCAAATTCAGCAAAGACATCTCTGAAACCTGCCAAATGGAACTAAAAAGTGTCCCCCACCACCCCCCCCCCCAACTCCTAACTGAAGTCTAATGCACTACATTATTTACTCTGTGCTGGTCAAGAGTCTCCCAATATAAACAACATTCCATTAGCCTCCAAAGAACACTCACTCTCTCTCATACTGTTTATTTAAAATAAACCAGGCCTACAGCAATACTTACAAGTTAAACATCTTCAAACATACAAACATTTTTCAATTTGAAAATAAAACAAACTAAATTGCTAAAATCTATGCAAATTGCATATCGTATGCCACATCAAGACAGGGTTAACTGCATAATATCTTGTGCATTAGCAGAATTTGTAACAACATCTCTGCAAACAGACTCCATGGCCAAAATCCAGACCTCCTCAAGAATCCCTTTCTCTGACAATCCTCATTCTAATGTTTCTTTGTATAAAGTCACCGTAAACCATTTATCACAACTAATTCTGTTAATATGGAATCTTGAGTCACTCTGAAGATCACCTGAACGCAGTTTCCTAAACTGGAAAATTAGAAAAACATACATACATCCATGAAGTACATTCGTGAGCTAACATGCATAACATCAGTCTCGGAGTTAGATAAAATCTTACCAACAGTTTGCACTTCACTTAAAATTTGAATTCAGCCAGCCAGAATATTCATCATGACCCATTAGAACTTGACCACCACATTTTTAAAAGAACTCTATGGAAAAACATCTATCCTCTCCATAATGTTCACTTCCATGTCAACAGATCAGACAAAAAGGCACTGAAGGGGGCCTAGGAACACCACATAGCTGACATATAATTGTTGATGGTGTTAAAAGCCTCATTCTGGGGAAAGCATGACTGTTAAATATTTCAAATTGGTGACTGTTCTGACAAAGGATGATCAACTTGAAACATTAACTCTCTTTTTCTCGACAAAGTTGCTGCTAGACCTGCTGAGAATTTCAATCGCTTTCTTTTAAATTTCAGATTTTCTCAATTCCCAGTACTTTGGAGGAAAGGAAACTCTTCTTTACTACTCCCCATTCACGCAGTGCAAAGTCTGTCAGCCGTACAAAGGTGCACCCTACACCCAAGTTTATGGAGCATTTCTTTCAGAGCTTAATTCCAAGCTGCTCCGGTGTACTCCAGCCTGTTTAAATCAATGTACCCACCTCCTCAACAAGACGTGTATGCATTTTTTGTGAAGGGCACATAACTAAAGAGTCTCAGAATATAAGCCCAAAATATTAAACCAATTGCTTAGCTAATCTAGCCACGAAAACAAAATTCCAATACATCCTCTTGCCAGCACAATGCAAAGGCGTGCAGGAAATCCTAAAAATTCTATATTACAGAAAAATTGTACTGTTTTCTCTGGGCTTTACAGAATTTGTTTTACAAGTTATTTTACAAGTTAGTTTATGAAACTATCATCTATACATACCCAGTTACTGCGAACATAATTTATGAGGGGCAAGTGTCCTTGGATGGAGTTTTTTTTTTAAATGGGTCCAGTTTATTTTCAGAGTTCTGTATTTAAAATTAATCACAAGACCATAGTACAAAAACAACACAGTGGTATGCCACAAAAGTATTCACAGCTCTGATTATGCATAGATGTCAAATGTGTTGCATTACAGGAGTGCAGATATCTCAGAACTGTGGGGCTTGAGGAGAGTGTTGATACAATGGTCAAAGCAGGAAGATGTCCAAAGCCTGTGCATAAATTTTAAAATCAAATATTACTTAATCTGAAGCCAGTGCAGTTCAACGGGCTGATGTGATCATGTGAAAGAAAAGGTGCAAGCTAAAACAAAAGGCAGCCGATTGGAGACAAGATTATGGAACTGAACGTAGGAGGCATGATTTAAATGATATGGAATCATCAACTCTGAAAGATATAGTTATAAAGTACTTGAAAATTTGCAGATAAGCTGAGATGGGGTAGAGTTAGGTGATTTAAAGATAGAAACTGGCAGTCTTTCTGATGGCAAGAAAGTGAGGTCAGGAGCTCACTGAAGATCAAATATCAAAGCAGCCTACTTGACTGGCATCATATTCATTCCCTCCACCATTGACCTCAGTAGCGACAGTGTGTACAATCTATAAGATACAATGCAGAAATTCACCAAGGTTCCTTAGGCAGCAACTTAGAGGTTTTTTCCCGAAATATCGATTTTTCTACTCTCTGGATGCTGCCTGACCTGCTGTGCTTTTCCAGCACCACTCTAATCTTGACTCTGATCTCCAGCATCTGCAGTCCTCGCTTTCGTCTAGCAACTTCTAAACCACAACCACTTCCATCTCAAAGGTCAAGAGCAGCAGACACATGGGAACACCTCCATCTGCACATCCCGTCCAAGAAACATATCATTCTGAGTTGGAAATAAATCATCATTCCTTCAGCATGGCTGGGTCAAAATTCTGAAATTCCCTTCCGAATGGCACTGTGGATCCACTTGTAGCAAATGGGCTGCAGAGGTTCAAGGTAACAGCTCACAATCATCTTCTCAAAAGCAACTAATGATAGGCAATAAATGCTGGCCCAACTGGTGAAACCTACTTCTCATAGGTGAATTTAAACTTCTTTTAAAAATTGCAAACAGGCTGGTTCATACTCAGACAGTTGTCACTGAGAAGGATGGAATCAGTTGCTAGAGAGTGGAGCTTATGGTGAGGACTGAAAACATAGATTAGTTGGAGGAAATTTTTACTCTTCTTTATTGGATGTCAGAAAACAACCCCATGATTTAGAAACAGTAGAAGAGGCAAGAGAGGCGATGGCTGATGTAACCAGTGCACATGTGGGAAATGACTTTATCCAGACCGATTCTACATCCAAATGTCCTGATTAAGGGAATGAAACTATTGCAGCATAGAAACATAGAAGATAGAAGCAGGAATAGGTCATTCAGCCCCTCACGCCTGCTCTGTCATTGCTGATCATCAAACTCAAAACTCTAGATCCACCCTTGCCCCACATCAGCTCTATCTCTTTGAAAACATAATATTTTGACCTCAACCACGTTGGGGTACTGAATTCTACAGGCTTACCACTTCCTGGGTGAAGACATTTCTCATCTCAGTCCTTCTCCTTGGACTAACCCACCACTAGGGCCATCCTCTCTGCACTGGCTTGGGGAAGTGACTCCCGAAGCGGAGGCCAGCACAGAGAGGCGAGTCCTGGAAAAAAAAACTTACCTTGGAGCAGCTGAGAGCTGAAGCGGAGAGGACTGGAGACTTGGAGCGGAGCGGAGATGGTTGTTGGACTGGGGTCTAGTGCGGGCAGTCAGACCACATGTACAAGCCCCTACACTTAACTACTGCAATGTAACGTTTATATGACTGAAATGTCTATCCTTTTAACGATGTCATATTTCTAACGCACACTATGAATCCCTGTAAAGTAATTCAACCACTTTTATTTTTTATTCCTCTTTTTGTCTCTAAGATTTGTACTTAGGTGCCGTAAGAGTCGACATTACAAACTTTTCACTGTACGTCTGTACTTGAGTACACATGACAATGAAGGATATGCTATTCTGTTCTAACCTATCTAATGCTGTTGGAATTTTATAGATTTTTAGCAGATCCCCTTCATTCTTCTAAACTGCAGTGAATACAATCCTAACTGACTCAATCTCTCCTCATACACCTGTCCTGCCACCCCAGGAAACAATTTCATAAAGTAATCCCTCCATAGTCAGAGCATCCTTCCACAGATGAGATCAAAACAGCACACAATATTTCAAGTGTGGCCTCACAAATTACCTGTATAATTGCAGCAAGACATCCTTGTTCTAACAGTCAAATTCTCTCACTATGAAGGCGAACGTACAGTTTGCCTTTTTTACTGCCTGCTACAACTTTGTGCTTACTTTCAAGCAACTGGTGCACAAGGACACCCAGGACTTCTTGAGTGTTCCTCTTTCTCAATTTACAACCCTTCAAATAATAATAATCAGTCTTCCTGTTTTGTTACCTAAATAGATAAGCTCCCATCTATCCACGTTGTACTGCATCTTCCAATCATTTGTCCACTCACCTAGTCTGTCCAAGTCACAATGTAACATCTCTGCATCCTACTCACAGCTCACATATAACACAAATGTGGGTGGAAGCAAAGTTTGAGATGTTATATTAGTTCCCTCATCTGAATCATTAATATACATTGTGAACAGTTGGCGTCCTAGTTCTAATCCCTGGGGACCCCACTAATCACTGCCTGCCATTCAGAGAAAAACCCATTTATTCCTGCTCTGTTTCCTGTCTGCTATTCATTTCAAGTTACTACCCCGATCCCACGAGCTTCAATTTTACACACTAACTTCTTATATGAAACATTGTCAAAAGCCTTCTGAAAATCCAAGTTAAATCACATACACTAGCTCCCCATGATCAACTCTACCAGTTATAAACTCAAAGAATTCCGGTAGATTAGTCAAGCACAATTTCCCTTTTGCAAATCTACCCAATGTTTGACTCTACCACTATTTAAGTGCTCGGTTTTAAAATCCTTGATGGACTCTAGAATCTTCTATATTACTGTCGTTAGACTCCGTGGTCTATAATTCTGTTTTCTCTCTACCTCCCTTTTTAAATAATGGGCTTACATTAGCTGTTTTCCAATCTGTAGAAACTATTGCAGAGTCTAAAGAAATTTGGAAGATGACCACCAATGCATCCACTATTTCTAGAGCCACTTCCCTAAGTATTATGGGATGTAGATCATTAGGCCCTACGGATTGAGCAGACTTCAATCCTATCAATTTATTGTACACCATTTCTCTACTAATACAGATTTGTTTCAGTTCCTCCCTCTCAGTAAACCCTGTGTTGCTCATCATTCCTGGTACATTAATCTTGTTCTCCTTTGTGAAGCCAGAAGCAGTGTGAATTTGTCAGTCATTTCATTGCTCTTCATTTTAAATTCCACCATTTCTGACTGGCAGGGACCTACATTAGTTTTCACCAAGCTTTTTCACTTTATGTACCTATAGAAACATCTGATTTCAGTTCTTGTGATCCCAACAAGCTTACTCTCAAGCTCTATCTTCCCCTTTTAATCAATCCTATGGTCATTCTTTGCTGACTTCTAAACTGTTCCCAATCCTCAGGTTTATTGGTTCTTTTGTTGCCAATTTAGGTCTATTTTTGGATGCGATATTATCTCTAACCTCCCTCATTAGGCCATGGCTTGGCCACTATTCTCTTTGCACTCTTGCATCATCTATACCATCTTAGAATAAGAGTGCTACGCCTACACCTTCACCTTGTTTCCTATTCTTCTCAAAAGTCATTTGTCCCTCAATATTCAGGATACAATTCTGGTCATCCTGTAGTCATACCTCATATTGGTTATCAGATCAGATTTAATTTCTTCTACATGCACAGTGAATTCATTTACTTTTGGTTATGAACACTACATGTCTAAAGATGCAGAGTCTAAAGTGTTATCTTTGTTATCATTGGAACATGCAGTAATTATATTCTTGAGTTTATTCTTTCTATCCATTCCAAGCATTCTCTGAGCTTCATTTGCCATATTACTATCTTGATTCCAGCCTGGACTCTGTCCGTTGATTTGCTACATTTACCAAAGCTTAAATCCTTCATAGTTTGTATCCCTTGTTTAATTCAAGCCCTCTGTATGCACCTAGCTATTCAGATCACTAGAACATCAGTCCTAGCATGGTTCATGTGGAGACCATTCCAACAGTCCAGAGCCAACACTTTACTCAGTGCAGGTCGGTCTGTTATAACTTGCATTTGATCAACGTGAATTCACTGTAACGCGATTGACGAATTGGGGATGCTGTTTCTATAAAGTGAAATTTAAAATGTGTGTTGGTTGTAATGCAATTACAGCACTGACACTTTAAGCGCTGTTTCTAAAGCGCGATTTTTCTATAACACAGGGTTGCACAAAAACGCAACCATCACATTATAGAACTGACTGCACTGGAGCCAGTGCCCCACAACCCGGAACCCATTTTTCCCCAAACCAGTCTGTAAGCCGTGCATTTGTTTCTCTAATCTTATTTGCCCTATGCCAACTTGTAAGTGGCTCACCAGAGTTTATTACCTTTGAGATTCTGATTTTTAATTAGCTCCTAGCTTCTTGTTCTCTCTCAGCAGAACCTCATTCCTTGTTCTATCCAAATCATTGGTGACAACATGGACAACTACTGGATCTTCCCAATCCCACTACACATTCTTCTCCAGCCCAGAGGAAATCTCTCAAATCCTAGCACTCAGCAGATAACTCAGCTGTCTGGACACAAGATCCTTGCTACAGAGCACAATATCAATCTCTCTCACTATATTGTCCCCTAATACCATCACACTTTTTTCTTGGCTCTGGCCCTACCTGAATGGCTTCCAGGACCATTGGGCCATGGGCAGTTTATTCAATCCAACCCTGCAGCCTCACACTCATCCATACAAGTTGAGAAAAATCCTCAACCTGTTAGACAATTGGCAAAGGTTGTGGATCCAACACTCTTGCCCTCTGGGTCCTATTACATGCCTCACTCACAGTCGCTCCATCCCACCCCTAACTACTGGCCAAATTGGCCGATCCTATCTTAAGGGGTGCAGTCATCTCTTGGAATGAATTGTCCAGATAACATTGCATTGCTCCAATGTGCTGCAGTGTCTTCAGCTCTGCTTCCAGCCCACTGACTGAAGCAAACTTCATATATAACTGCAGCAGAATCTTCCACACTCTTCAGTCACAACACATCACCTGCCTTTCTATCTTACTGTGTTTTAAATTAATTATTTTAATTTATAATTCATAAATGCTACATCTCCAGGTTAAATACAACTAGTGAATAAAGATGATACCAATAAAGAACAAATTGCAGCAGTAATTAAAGGCTTTGAAAGACATCTTTTTTCAATGTCAGTAACATACACTCTTCCCATCATCAGTTACTTGAACCAAGCAACCTATGGCTTCCTACGACATCATTGTTTGATTCCTATTTACTTTCTCAAATTTACACACACACACAGGCCTGGGCCTCAATTTCACCTCACCGGTTGCATTTCGAAGACAGGACAGCAAAAGAATTCAAACAGGGTGGGTAGTGCAAGACCAAAGGGAGTGGTAATAGAACAAGTCAGGGGGAAAAATGAATCTGGGGAAATGGGAATTGCAGAATAATGAACAGTTGCTGACCGAAAGCAAAAACAAAGTCAAGATAGGAAAAACAACATTAGCAAACAAAGAAAGGCAGAGGTTGGGGTCTGTAACTGCATAACTCGTGTTAACGTTGAGAAGCAGTAAACGTCCCAACTGAAAATTCAGGTGCTATTCCTCAAAACTACACTGAGCTTTACTGGAACAGTACAGCAGCCCAAGGACAAAAATGTCAGACTCCACCTTTCTATCAGACTAAAAAGACAAGTTATGGAAGCAAAGGATCACTGATTTAGACTGAATAAAAATGTTCTGAAAAGTGGCTACCCAATCTGTATTTGTTCTCCTTGTTAGAGAGAAGATTGTATTATGTGCAGGTATTATAAATTGAAAGTATAAATAAATCACTAGTTCATCTGTCAAAGTCCCTCATGGTAGGCTGGTCCAGAAGATTAAGTCACACAGCATCCACGGCAAGTTGGATTCAAATTTGGCTTGGTCACAGAAGACGGTAATTGTAAAGGGGTGTTTTTCTGACTGGAGCGTATGTGATCATGGTGTTTCATAAAGTCATGGGAAGAAAGCGTTTATTGAGATTGACTGAGGTAGTGAGACACATTGCCAAGGAAATTATGCCTTCAGAATACTAACAAAGGAGAAAGTTGTGTTAGTTGGGGAGGGGGGGGGGGGGGGGGGAGGAATGATCAGTTGAATACAGAGGGTAAAGGATTGGAAGACATCTTATTGTTTCCTTACTTGCTCTATTAACATTCATTTTGGCTTTGCAACTCCAACTTTTGCCATTTAAAATCTATTGTGTTCCAATCTGACACAAACCTTCCCTTCTGATCTTTTACCAATTCTGTCACCTTTTGTGTTATGTTTCAAACTTTTCCCAACTCTGTTGAAACTTACCCGAAGCATTAGCATTGTTACTTCTCCACTTACGTTGCCTAACTTGCTGATTGTTTCCAGCATTTTCTGTTTTTATTTCTGATTTCCAACATTTGCAATACTTTGCTTTAAAATGGATGAATTAGGAAGAGGAATGTGGATGTGGGTGCAGATTAATACAAAGTGATCAGAGATGGCTTTACCTCTAAATGTAACACCACGTAACATCGTAGCTTAAGAGATGATCATGCACATCGGTTCAAAAGGTTATTTGAAAAGAAACAAAGGGATTTTATGAGAACTCTCGAGCAAAGTTGGTGCAGTAATGAAACATTCAGATCAAACTCTAGTGCACTTAATTTGTGAATTTCACAGGGCCCAAATAAAAATCAGGTGTGCTTAGCATCACAAGCAAGTAGCAAAATGTCTCAGAATGCTGATCAAATCGAGCAAACTTTGGCTAAAGTTTAATTTTAATAATTACAGTGATGATTTCAACTTTCCATCTCCAACGGTGCACAAGCAAGCTGCAGCTTTGATGCCCTCGCAATTTCATACCTGTAAATTTGTAATAAATCAACAAGTGTCTCAAGTATTTAAATACTCAATAAAACAATAATCGGATTCACCCAAACGTGCACATAATCAAAAGTGCACCTTCAAGTAATAGCTTTTGAAGGGATGTTTTCAAAGAAAACAATGTGCACGGAAAATATTGAGCATAAACCGCCCGATTCAACAAACTGTTTCCTATGATTTGTAGATTAAATACATTATGGTCCATCAGACCTGAACAAGTATTTATTTGAAATGTAGGCAAATTGTAACGTTTCTTCATCCAACAAGAGACCATTTACTTTTTTAAAAAGTCACTAGAACAGTTGACCTCCGATGGCACTGTTCGGAGAAATAAAACTTTGCCTTCAGTTGCAACTGCCTGAATTTCTCTTACTCTTCCTTTGATTATCTTCCTCCTTGCACATTTTAAAACCTGTAGATGATAGCAATATCCAACATATTGCTCATTACTTATATTTTTCAGTGGGTCCCTTTCTGCCTTCTACAAATCTCCAACTTCCTTTTTTCTTAAAACATTAGTTTATCAGATGTGGGTGTCACTGGCTAGAACACCATTTATCGTCTATTCTAGTTGACCCAGAGGAGAATCAAGAGTCAACCACATTACCCTGGTTCCGAACCCAAATGTAGATCAGACAAGACAAGGATGGCAGATTTTCTTCCCAAAAAGGACATTCGTGAACCAGATAGGTTTTGATAGCAATCACCATTGGCTACATAGTCACCATTAGACTAGTTCTTTTTTTAAATAATTTTAGTATTTTTAATTGAATTAATGGAGTAAAGCTACATCCCCAGAATGTGAACATGAGGTTCATTACTAATCCAGTAGCACTCCCACTATGCCACTGTGTTCCCAGAACATGATACTTAAGTGACACTCTCAACCTCTGACCTTTAAAACAATCCCTGTGCTCCTAGTGTCTGCAGCAAAATGAGGCCAACATGGAGCAGAAATGAAATGAACACCAACATCAAAATGCACTAGAAAAAATAAACTGGCACAGGTAAGGCCAGTTTAGGGAAGAAGGTTTGTTTTGCAGGGATAGCTGGTGCCTGGATTTGACGCATGAAAGGGAAGATCTTGGTTAAAAAATAACAGGTTTCTAATTGTAACTGGCAGAAAAGTCAATAGGTCACCCACGTCTGGAAAAGGCAAAGATTCACAGCATCAGCATCCTAAATCCAGCAAAGGATGACCAAAGTTTTAGGGAGAAATTTGAATATGAAAGAAAACTAGCAAAGGGGAATATAAAAACTCTGCAAGTACATAAAAGAGTTGACAAAGGGGACTGGTAATTGTGGCATATTCAGATTTCCAAAAGGCATTCCATAAAAAGTGCCACATAAAAGATTACTGCACAAGAGAAAAGCTCATGGCGTTGGGGATGATCTCTGAGCCTGAGTAGAAGATTTTTGATTAGATTAGATACCCTACAGTATGGAAACAGGCCCTTCAGCCCAACAAGTCCATACCGATCCTCCGAGGAGTAACCCACCCATTCCCCATATTCACCCGATTATGGGCAAGTTAGTTTGACCAATTCACCTAACCCGCACATCTTTGGATTGTGGGAGGAAACTGGAGCAGCCGGAGGAAACTCACGCAGACAAGGGGAGAATGTGCAAACTACACACAGACAGTCACCCTAGGCTGGAATCGAACCTGGGACCCTGGTGCTGTGAGGCAGCAGTGCTAACCACTGAGCCACCACTAGCTAAGAAACAGGAAGCAAGGATTCTGAATAAATAGGTCACTTTCAGATTGGCAAACTGGAAGAGGTGGAATGAAAAGGGATCAGTGTTGGGCCTCAACAATTTATGGTTCACAATCTTGATTTTGATGATGGGACAGACCATGTTACAGCTAAACTTGGTGTTACAGAAATAGGTAGGAAAATAATGTTTTCGGAGGTCACAAAGTCTGGAAATGGGTGTAGAGTAGATAAATACTTTAAAAGTAGATTTGTAAAAAGAGTGGGCAAAATATTAGCAAGTGGAGCATAATGTGAAAAAATTGCTCATTTTGGCAGAAAGAATAGAAAATCGGCTTTTTTTAAAAAGTGGAGAAACAGGATTGCGCCTTTGTACATAAATGGCAAAAAGTTGGCATCTAGGTACAGCATGTAGTTAGAAAGATTAATGGAATGTTGGCCTTCATTACAAGGGAAATGGAGTACAAAAGCAGGAAAGTCTCACTCTAACTATGTAAAGCTTCAGCCAGACAACACCCACATAAAGTTTTGGGCTCCTTAATTAACGAGGACTTTACTTGCATTTTTATCAATCCTGACCAACAGAATTATTTATTCACATTAAATGCTCCTGTCTGGAAGGACTGCTTCTTCCCAACAGATTCTAGGAGCTCTGTATTTTCCCCAAGATGCAGAGCCAACATCTGTAAGCTCTTAGGTTCAAGCTCTTGAGTAATTTTCCAGGCATTCAGCAACATGAAGTTACACAAAATTTTCAATATAGCATCTGGTGCTTCATTATTTTAGTATTGCATACCATCTCGGGTGAGGACCATTAACCATCTCAAAGAGCACCCAGTATCTTTGAAACTATATTTTTGCAAACTCATCTACATGTTAACCAGTTTTATTTAATGACCTTCCACTACGTTTTACCTCAGTTTTGTTTCTGCCCATTTGTCTCCCTCTTGAATGCAGCAAATTCTAATTGGGTTTTTGCTCCATAAATTCAATACATCTACAGGGCCACATTCCTGCTATTCTTCATGGATGAATCTATATATCAAGTTTTAACAGGCAATTCAACAATGGAATCATTATTATCCTCTCCTAGTGAGCACACATGAAGTATTCCACCTGGGTTTGGAAAATAGCCATCAGGGGTATAATCTTGCAGCTCACTGATATTTAAATTAATAGTAGTACCATGGTTGTCAGCCAGGGTAAGGTCAACTTCCTCTGCAAAATTCAATGCTTGATGCCACTAAATGCCTCCCAGAAAATTCAAGACCAGTAAAGTACAAAGTCAGGCAATCACCTGCTGGTTTGAAGGATTGACAATTGCAGTCAGGAGGTTATGGCCCAGTGAATCGAACCTGACGAGTCTGTAAAACACAAAGACAGTATCATTCACCCCAAGCAAAGTGCATTTAATAGGCAGAGACAAAACCAAAACCAGTGATGGTACAAATGAGAAAGTCTTCAGAAATCAGTTTTCAATAAATAATGAAACTCAAAAACATCTCCAAAAAAAAACATACCAAGTCATTCCATTATAAGAAATTGAGGAAACATATTTTTCATTTTGGGTAAATCTCTAGCACAAGTTCATATATTCAATTGCAAAATAATAAGATATTTATATTTCTCTTATTCCTTAAATGACAAAACAGAATCATAAAATGATTACAGCATCAAAGACCATTCTTGACAACAGCAACGTGTCTAGTCCCACTCATTCCCTGCCCTATACTGTTGCAATGTTATTCCTTTTGGTGGTTATTCAATTCCCTTTTCAAAGTGAGAATTGAATCAACATCCACCACACAGATGAACACAAAGCACACTTCTACATCTAGAAAAGACAAAAGTAAAACATTTGGTCTGAGTTTCTGATTCAGATTGCTAACCATGAACTCTATTGGGCAGTAGACAAACATGGGCATCAGCTAAAATCAGGATCAGACTTGCCCACTATCTATACTATCCAGATACATAACCCGAGTAAAGTATCAACAGTCTGGCAGCATAACTCTACTGCATCCATTATTTTTGTGAATTAAACAATTTTGCAATTTAAATTATTTGGTAAGTTTCACAACAATTTGGAATCAAGCTATAGCATTACGTGATGTATAATATTTGCACCGCACTTAACCAGCAATCTGAAAATTAAGAATTCAAAGGCCGACATAGCGATATTGGAAACTTAATAAATTTAGTGGGCTCACTCTAAACAAAAGAAAAAAAAAATGACAACTAAGATGCCAGATTGCTCTATCAGCCAACTGCCACCAAATGTGTTTCTGGGAGAAAACATTTGGCAACCTTTCCTAGTCCATGCACACAGTCACTCCTGTTGTTCCACGTTATGTTACTGAACCTTAATACTCCTCAATGTGTTCTTACTGGACTGCCACCGACTTAATAACCAATTCAACCAATGACTTCAATATACCTAAGGGAAGGTGATAGCCTCGTGATATTGTCACTAGACTATTAATCCAAAACCCTGGGGACCTGATTTCAAATCCCATCATGGCAGATGGTGGAATTTTAATCCAATAAATATGAATTAGTCTAATGATGGCTATAAAACCATTTGCAATTGTTGGAAAAACCTATCTGGTTCACTAATGCTCCTTGGAGAAGGAAACTTGCCACCTGGCCTACATGTGACTCCAGACCCATGGCAATGTAGTTGATGCTTAACTGCCCTCTGGACAATTAAGGATGGGTAATAAATGCTGACTTGACAGTACATCCACAGAGCGGAGAAACTACGCCATGATCTTTGCAGCCTTCAATAAGTCATTAATGACAATGAACATTTTGCCAAGATCATCCCTACAGCCTACATTGTCCACCTCATACACTGCAAGTAAGGATGCCCCTAGGCATGTTATATGGGCGAGACCATGCAGATATTATGGCAACAGATTAATGGACACCACGCAACAATCGCCAGCCTTGGATTTGCCTCCCAGTCGGGGTACATTTCAGCAGTCAAGGACATTTAGTCTCTAATCTTCAAGTAAGCATCCTCCAAGGCAGCCTTTGAGATACACAACAATGCAGAATCGCCAAGCAGAAACTGATAGTCAAGTTCCATACCCATGAAAATAGCCTCAACCGTGATCTTGGGTTCATGTCACAGTACATGTAACCCCACCACACTGTTCTGTTCCTGTAAAATCTTCCTTGTTATGAGCTCTCTACCTTAATTAGTTTGTACAGTTCTGGATTACTTGTTACTCTGGCTCGACTCTCGGCATGCGACATGTTATTCTAGCCATTTGGTTTGTCGCCAGCACCACCTTATTTTAAATTTTTTTTGTAATTATCTCTGCCTCAATTAATTGGATTATAGGTCATCTCTTCACTTGCTGTTCAGCAGTTGACGCTTTACTCACACCATCTGAAATTTTGATCATCAGCTGACACTTACTATTCAGCCTCTCGACACTCCACTCTCACAATTTGTACAATCTTTTGATATCTCTGCCTATAAATTATGTGCCTGTGTGCTGCTCTTCACTCCACCCGATGAAAGAGCAGCAATCTGAGAGTTTGTGATTTTAAATAAACCTGTTGGACTAAAACCTGGTGTCAAGCAACTTCGAACCTTGTCCAACCAAGTTCAACACTGTCACCTTCACAACATGACAAGTGATGCTATCAATAAGGAATTTTTACAAAATCTTCCAAGGACATACAACAATGACCATGATGATGTTAAGCCATTGTAACACAGGTGGCCTGCTACAGAATAATTCAACACTTCTCAACCAATTCTCAACTAGCCCATGCAGAACTCATTATTCTGCAAATATTTTCTATTTATGAATCTAACAATCAGTTAGCAATGTACCTCTAAGACTGCAACAGAGATAACTGCAAGTAGCTCTTTCCCTTTCATTATAATAAGATCCATGTTAAAATTCTAACTATTTCTCACTCACCCCAACTAGAATACATTATTTCAATATGAATACTCCAAGCAGCATTTACTTTGAGTAATTGTCTCATCCTCAATTTGTTTGCCAAATAATAAACTAGATTCACAATGAAATCAGCCAACAGAATCTGTCAAAACAGATTATGTCGAAGCTTGAAGAGAAGTCATACTTCACTCAAATCATGAACTTTGTTCTTCTCTCCACAGAAGATGCCAAACTGGAGTTTATGCAGCATGTTAAATTTATATTCCTATCACTGCCATTTGGAAAACTGAAAGTGTTTTTTGCTTTGAGTATTCCTTTTTTTAAATCACGAAGGACGAAGTTCTCATTGAACCTCAATTCATGCAATATCTTTCAGAAATGCATTTTTGCGAAATGCTCCAGTGTTTCAATTGTAAAAAAAAGCTCTTTTGATTGAATATAGTCAGCTCAACTGCAAAGTACATAATTTTAACACAAGGTTCACAACGTAATACAGCAAAATTTACTTTTCTGGAAGCAGATATAATAGACAGCCATCAAGAGACATCTTTATGCATACACACCTGACCCGCTCCATTTCACTTGCAGTTTTCACCACTGCAAATGGCTCTCGTCGACTCCAGTCCCAGAAGTGGATCTCATTTGCAGTAGCTATCAATAGGAGTTGCGCCATCGGATGGAAAGCTAAAGATGCTATGGCCACATTATTCTCAGTAAACCAACTCTCACTGCCTCCCTGAAAGAACAGCAAATCACTGGAGAACATTTATCGTATAAGTATAATACTATCATTATAATATCCAATGTCAAACCCTAGAATTTATTTAGAAGCTTGGAAAAAGGAGAATACAACATTTGAGGGATGTCGATTTTATACTTGATTCCTGCCAAGTCGATTGGTCACTGAGATAGTGACCCAAGGCAGTCATCCATGAGTCAGTGCCAGAAAACCGCCAGCATACAATCTTGGCATTCAATCAAGGATCTTTCAGTAAAATCTAACCAACAACTAAAGCAGTTATCTATCATGCCACTCACGGTTTCATTCTTCTGACTGGCTAATTATTTCTGACACTTGAATCATTATTTGCTCCAATGAGCAATCAATTATTTTCTAATCTGTAGAGTCTGTCATCTGCCTCTTGCACCCGCGCAAGCTTAAGTTTTCACACTTACATGCAAGTCCCATATTCGAACTTCCCCATCCAGGCATCCAGATGCCACAAGCCCTTGGATAGTGGGATGAAAGGTCACACACCAAGGTGTCCTTCTATGACCCACCAGTGAATGTATACATCTCCCAGATTTAACTTCAGTGATGTAAATATTATGATTTACATGGGTGGAGGCCATCAAAGTCCTAAAAAGATTTAAAAGATTAGTCAAGCACTAAATGGCTATCAAATGTACTGGAACGTGATTTACAAACTGAACAGTGGTTTACACCCGTTGTCTATAATTCTTAGGTTTAGTCACCTAAAATAGCAGATCGGTCACATTTACAGATATTCCATCCATTGGGAAATATATTGGAAAATTACAGGTTCTCACTTCAGATCTTCACTCTATTGCACATTTAATTCAGTTGTAATTGAAGAAAGCATTGCATAACATTTTTTAAAAATCAAAAATATATTTGCATGCATCGTGAAAAACTGAGATATGCATAATTACAAATAAGCTTGAGGGATGTGGAAGACGATGGGGTCAAGCTGTTATTGATTTTTTGGCTAGGTATTGAACGTTAGGTTCTGGTGTAAGAGGCAGTACACCTGTAATAGTCTCATCTATAATCTACAAGCAATATACCCAAACCAGATAATAGACAAAGCAAAAAGCTTGGAAACAGTTAATACTTGTTATTATGAGGGCAAATAATCATTTTAAAAGTATTTTTTTTAAAAGTGGTTAAACAGCCCTATGGCCAAGTGCTCTGTTCACTACTACTGAACCAAAAGAAATCAACAATTATTTATGTTGGCATTACTTCTCACAGAACATTTTAAACCAAATGGTATTAATACATGCTTGCTACTCACAACTTCATTCTGTCACTATTAGTTTATGTTTTTTGTATTATAGCACAAAGAATTAACTAATTTAGCATATTTGCTCCTACAAGATTGTCTATGTCAGCATTTGTTTAATCACGTTTGGTTGACAAGCCATTATTTTAAGAGCAAAGTTTTCAGAGCAAACAAAGCAAAACAAACAAAAAGCATTAAATCTACAGAGTCCTTCATTTTCAGAGGTTTGCATTTCAAGTCAGCTTTAATAAATGTTATAAAGGACAGCTCTTGTGATTCTGTGATAGCGTCCCTTCCTCTGAACTAGAAGGCATAAATTCAAGTCCCACCTGCTCCAGAAAACATGCAATTGCATCTCTGAACAGGTTGATTCAAAAATACCTACACACAAGGGTTATTGTGGTGCAGTGGTAGCTTCCTCTACTCTGAGCCCTGAGACCTAGATTCAAATCCCACCCTCTCCAGAGGTGTGTGCTGACATCTCTGAACAGGCCGATGAGAAAATATTAATAAATGGTATTAAAATAATGTAGACATAATTCATTAATACTGACTGGATTGAAATATGTTCTTTTTAAAGTAGGCCCGCTTGCAAAATGACAAGCTCTCACCGACATAAAAAAAGAGAAAAATAATAGATAAGTTTGCTTTGTGCACCAATAATTTCCTTCACTCCACCACTGATGACCAAGGCTTTCGTTGCCTTGGCCCTGAACACCTAAATTGCCTCCCTTATCCTCTCCTCCTTTCAAGGTCTTCATTAAAAGCTATCTATTTGAAGAAGTTTACCTCTCCTAATATATCCTTTGATGTGGAGTGCTGAAATTTTGTATCATGTTCCAACTTTAGGATATTTAGCTCCATTACACACACAATGAAAATTCAAGTTGTTAATTATTAGCCTCTTTATGGTATTACAGCATAATTGGCTGCCGATAAAGAAATAAAATATTCAATTACATAATGCCTTTCTACATAGGGCATTCCAAAGTGCTTTACAACTACCAAACACTATCAAGGAAATCACAACCAGTAATTTGCATATAGCAATGACCAACAAACAACGAGATGATGAAACAATTTTTGTTTCAGATGTGTTTGTTGAAAGATAAAACATGGGCAATTCATGGCTGGGAAATATCCCTCTCTTCCTCAAGTAATGCATCGGACTCTTTATGTCCATCTTGATGGGCAAACATCAACTGTCTCACCTAAAAGATTGCACCTCTAAGATCCTGTCTCTAAACTCAATGAAATTGTCAGTAAGGGTTAGGTTTCAGCATTATAGTATATGGCTTGAAGCTATGAATTTCCCGGAGTGCCACCACAGTGGCAAGATACTGCCTTAACAGTGAAATGCGAAGATTCCACTGAAGCAACCATGAAATTGAAAATCATATTGTCAAATTTGTTCCTAAATGAAAAATAGAATTATTTTAAAACCTATTATTTTTTTCTTGAACAATTAATAGATTTAGGAGTTAACATGGAATAATTTGATTTTATATCAGTCATTACAAGCAAATCAATCACATTGGTAGCTACCTGTCAGGGCTAAATGCCAGGAGGAAAGTTGATCGGGGACTATCTGGAAGCTCGACTTTCTGTAAAGAGAAAATCATTGAATAAAATCACAGTACTCAATGCACTACAATATTAGCACTTTGTGGCGCTGCTGTAACAAAACATTGTTCAGCAATCTGGGCATAATTTGCCCAATTTTCAGGTTTTTCACGAGAAAGAAGAGTTACAAAGTCCCAGGTAAAAGACACTAAAAATCACTGCAGCGTTAAATTTTACAGTTTCAGAAAGTCCTAGCCCTGCCTCATTGCTTGATTTCAGCCAAGACTGGAGTTATAACAGTGCAACTAGTTTCAGTATCCTTAGACCTGAAAATTTAAAAGCAATGTTCTGTTTTTTTTTTAAAAGCAGCTGCCAACGTCAATCCAGCAAGCCATGTAAGGCCAGTTAAGAAGAGAATCATACTCAATGGCCACTGGAATGCTTTGTGATTTGCACAGATGGAAAATGGAAACTCGGGTGAGATATGAGAGGCATCCATCACTAATGGAAATCACTAATTATGATTGACAGAGATAAAAACGACAAAACAAGGCACAGAGAAAACAAAACATTTACAAGCAGCATCATTGATCAAATATATTTGAGGAACAAATGTATTATCCCACATAAACTTGGACGAATCTAGCATAACACAAGTTGTAAGCTAAAAATCTCAATTTTCACATTACCCTTTGATGGAAGCATAGTGCTAGAATGGACAGAATTATGACTCTAAAGGGGAGGTAGAAATTATTGCTGCTGACCAACCAGAAATGCACGTTGTTACCTGCAAGAATACAGACCAGGTGCTGGTACGAACAATTGGAGTAGACAGCTAGTCTATTCAGCCAGCGCAGACATGGTGGGCTGAACAAACTCTTCACACACTGTAAATTTTTTTATGGTTCTGTTATTTCATGAAGGCTTATGTATTTTAAAGGAGCACAGTCCTGAAATATCCGAAGATAAGAAAGACATCCTACCAGAATTATATCAACAGCTGTTGCATCCTGAAGAGAGATGCAATGTAAATATAGGTAAACAGGTTGGTTCGGAATTAAAAGGTAAAAAAAAAAGAGTATGCTTCCGTTCACCTGACTGTCCCATTGCATCCATCGTGTCTTGTCCTCCACTAGCTCCTCCAGACACCTTTGACAGCCCAGCTCCTGAGAGCCACGTTCTCGGCTGGTCAAGATTTGGATTGCATTCTTGCGGTCAATGCTCTTCATTGCTATCGAGCTCAATCTTCTGTAAACACAGCTTCAAGGGGCTGGGAACTCAAGATCATCAACTCTATTTTGGGGCCATAAAGAACACGTTGGACAACGGTCATTAAAAACTATGTGAGGAAAAGAAATGGATAGCATTAGTTTATATAGAGCTGCAGAGAACAGGGTTAATTTCAGCTAATTTCAATATGATTTGCATTCTTCTATAATTCCTGATATTTGTAAACTATAAAAATGTGAAATCTTGTTAAGAAACATTAATGTCAAACGTCACCAACAGCTTGTGTTTAGTACTCTTAACATAATAAAATGCACCAAGAGATTATCAAAATTACTTTTGATAATGCTCCTGTACAATGAGCCAAATTATGAGACTTTAGGACAAAAGGCCAAAAGCCTGGTCAAAGACAAAGCTTTCCAAAGCATCTTCAAAAAGGCAAAATACAACAGAGGAAGGCAACTGTACAAAGGGAATCCCAGACATTAGGGCTTGAGAGTGGAGGTAGAACTACAAAATGTTGCAGCTATTAAAACCTGGGATGTGTTAGAGGTGAGAACTAAAAAGGAGTACATCAGGAAGTTATACAGTCAGAGTCCAACAGCATGCAGATGGTCCCTTTGGCCCAAACTGGCCCATGCCAATCAAAATGTCCATCCACACTAACCCCATTTCCTTGAACCTGGCCCATATTCTTCTCAACCTTTCCTATGTATGTATTTGTCCAAATACCTTTTAAATGTTGTTAATGCACCCATCTCAACCACTTCCACTGACAGCTCATTCCACATGCGCACCACCCTCCATATAAAAATATTGACCCTCAGGATCCCTTTTATTCTTTCCCCTCTAACCTTAAACTGATGCCATCTTGTCCTTGATTCCCCAACCCTGGGAAAAAGACAGAGTGTATTCACTTTATCCATGCCTCTCATGATCTTATACACCTCTATAAAATCCCAGCTCAGTCTCCTACACTCCATAGCAAAAACTCCTAGCTTGTCCAACTTCTCCCTATAACCCAGACCCTCGAGTCCTGGCAATATCCTTGTAAATTTCTTTTGCACTCTTTTCAGTTTAGTAACATTCTTCCTCCAGCAAGGTGACCAAACCTGAACACAATACTCCAAGTGCGGCCTCACCAACGTTCTGTGTAACTTCAACATAACTTCTCAACTTCTGTACTCAATTCTCTGACTGATAAAGGCCAGTGTGCCAAAAGCCTTCTTCACTGTCCTGTCTGTGACTCCACTTTCAGAGAGCTTTGCACCTGAACTCCAAGGACCCTCTGTTCCACTACACTCCCTACCATTCACCAAGAAACCCCTACCTTGATTTGACTTTCCAAAATGCAAGACCTCACACTTATCCATATTAAATACCATTTGCCATTTCTCGGCCCACTTCCCCAGCTGATCAAGGTTCTGCTGCAATTTCTGATAATCTTCCTAACTATCCACGTTACCGCCTATTTTAGTGTCATCTGCAAACTTACTAATCATGCTTGTCCTTTCTCATCCAAATCATTAACATAGATAACAAATAGTAATGGGCCCAGCACCAACCCGTGAGGCACTCCACTAGTCACAGGCTTCCAGTCCGACAAACATCCTTCCACTATTACCCTCTCCTTCCTACCATCAAGCCAATGGTGTACCCAATCTGCCAGCTCCCCCTAGAATCTATGTCATCTAATCTACCACAGCAGCCTACCATGTGGAACCTGAACAAAGGCCTGAACGAAATCCATACAGACTACATCTACAACCCTGCCCTTGTCAACCTTCCTGGTCCTTTCAAAGAACTCGAACAAATTTGTGAGGCATGATCTCCCACACACACAAAGCCATGCTGACTACTCCTAAGCAACCCTGTCTTTCCAAATGCATGTGTATTTTATCTCTCAATCTTCTCAAGTAATTTACCTCCCACATATTAGGCTTACTGGTCTATCATTCCCAGGGTTTTCTTTTTGCAGGCCTTCTTGAATAAAAGCACATTTGCACCCTTCCAGGACCTTACGCATGGCTAACGATGATGCAAAAATATCAAGGCTATCTTGTGCCCCCTTTTCTCTCTCCTGATTTCCTTCTTCAGTAAACTTCTGCATCCCCTATGTATCACAAGGGATTTCCTTGATCCTAGCTACTTGTACCTGAGCCATGCCTCCTCTTTTCTTTTCCTCAAAGCCTCAATATCTCTTGTCTTCAAGGCTATCTTGTGCCCCCTTTTCTCTCTCCTGCATCCCCTATGTATCACAAGGGATTTCCCTGATCCTAGCTACTTGTACCTGAGCCATGCCTCCTCTTTTCTTTTCCTCAAAGCCTCAATATCTCTTGTCTTCCAGGGGTCCCTATTCCTGCCAATCTTACCCTTCACCCTCACAGGAACATACAGACCTTGAACTCTAGCTATCTCATTTTTAAAGACATCCCTCTTGCTCGAGGTCTCTTTGCCTGCAGCCAAACTACTCCAATCAACCCCTGAAAGCTCCTGCCTAACTCCATCAAAATTTACCTTGCCCCAGTTTAGAACTTGAACCTGTGGACCATTTTTGTCCATCTCCATAACTTTATAAAAATTAATAGAACTATGGTCACTGGTGCCAAAGTGCTCCCCCACTGTCATCTCAGTCACCTGTCCTGCACTAATTTCCAAGAGTATAAAATACGGTTTCAGCTGCCAATGAGTTGGACCAGGCCGAATTGGGTAATGTTACAAAGATAAAAGTCTTTGAGATCGCTCAGATCTGTGTTCAGATACTCAACACAAGTCAAACATAATACCAAGGTTATCAGCAATCTGGTTGAGCCTCAGACAATGACAGTAGAGGGATTCAGCAAGTAATTTTGGAAGAATGTTTACAGCAGAGATCAAACATAATAGCTTTCTCCTTCCCAATATTTAGTTATAAGAAATTTCTGACCAAGCAATCTTAAAAGTTAGACATGATTCGGAGATGCCGGTGTTGGACTGGGGTGTACAAAGTTAAAAATCACACAACACCAGGTTATAGTCCAACAGGTTCAATTGGAAGCACACTAGCTTTCGGAGCGACGCTCCTTCATCAGATGATTATGGAGGGCTCGATCGTAACATCTAATTTATAGCAAAAATTTGCAGTGTGATGTAACTGAAATTATACATTGAAGAATTGATTGTCTGTTAAGCCTTTCATCTGTTAGAATACAGTGATAGTTTCACTTCTTTCATGTGTAAATCACAAAACCCTTTTTTTTAACCCGAGAATGCAACTTTAAAAAAAAAGGGTTTTGTGATTTACACATGAAAGAAGTGAAACTATCACTGTATTCTAACAGATGAAAGGCTTAACAGACAATCAATTCTTCAATGTATAATTTCAGTTACATCACACTGCAAATTTTTGCTATAAATTCTGTGTTAGGATCGAGCCCTCCACAATCACCTGATGAAGGAGCGTCGCTCCGAAAGCTAGTGTGCTTCCAATTAAACCTGTTGGACTATAACCTGGTGTTGTGTGATTTTTAACTTTAAAAGTTAGAGATAGTGAAGCAGCTGAAAAAAAGGTACTAGTGAGGTGGAGTTGGGTATCTTTTTCATAAATGTGAAAATTGGCACTTCATCTTTGGATGGCATCCAAGGAACAGCACATTTCAGGGGTTACAAATCTGAACCACTTAAGTGATGCCCAACCTCATTGATTTGAAGTGCTCCTTTTCCTGCCACCATCCAAGCTGGATACTGAAATCCATAGTCAATCAGGCAGTATTGCAGAACTTGATTACTGCTGAAAAAATACAAACTTTCAAAGCTTTTCACCTTGCAAATATCAGGACCGTTTGCAAGAAACCAATGGAAAGGGAAAACATTTATATTGTTGACAAGCGGACTCTGATTGTGAGGCAAAAGGGAGGGCTGCAGATGCTGGAGATTAGAGTAGAGTGTGGGGTGCTGGAAAATCACAGCAGGTCTGGCATCACTCGAGGAGCAGGAAAATCAATGTTTCGGGCAAAAGCCCTTCATCAGGAAAAGTCTGATTGTTTGGTCATTGTCACAGAGAATGCACCAGTTATATGACAACTGACCATTCAAGTTTAAGCTTTGCTAGCATTTTACAGCAGGCAGATTGACTCCAGTGTTATTGCACTGAGAAATGAACCAAAGGATGGCTGTCAGCTACTATCTAATAGGCACACCATGTGAACAGTTATTTCAATGCCTGCAAAGAATCGTTCCCTGTGCACTAATTGTATGTAGCTTCCAGGATGGAAAACTGCACAACTGACAGCATTCCTCCCATTTATCTCCCCACCCAGAGGCTCCCAGCCTCATTCTTGATGAAGGGCTTTTGCCCAAAACGTCGATTTTCCTGCTCTTCGGATGCTGCCTGACCAGCTGTTCCAGCACCACACTCTTGGCTCTAATCTCCAGCATCTAAAGTCCTCACTTTCACCTAGGTATTTTTCCAGGACCAAAAATTCAGAGATCAGAACAGAAAATGTTTACTCAGTGCACCAGCACCTGGAGTGTGCTACCGTGGTTTTTGTTTCTTCAGAAAGTACATCCAAATGTGATTTTAAAAGAGAACACTCGGGATCTGAGCCAACAAACAGGTGCATTTCATTAGGAAATATCAATGACCAGTAAATCGCTTACCACTGAGCTATCTATTCTTCAACATTCCACATGAAGACACCTCTTTAAAATGTTAAACTTGTTGTAGTTTATCTGATCTGCTGTATTTCAGAACAATTCCTGCTGGCTGTTGCGGGCTTTAGACACTGGTCAAGAGAATTTCTCCTTTAACTCCTCACTTTCTTCAGTATTTGCAATTGAATGTGATTGCGTGGTGAAATGGACAACTAACACAACAGGGTTGCTTTATAATCTTGCACCTCATAGAAACCCTCCAAGCCATACTGTCTGGACTCAACAGAATTTTTCTACCGAAAGGTACAGGTGTGAAGACTGGGTACGAATCTCTAATGTGCTGTTACCAACACAACATATAATAAAAACACATTAAAAAATCCTTTCATAAGATCAGTGTATTGAGTATAGCAGTTGGGAGGTCATGCTGCAGCTGTACAGGACATTGGTTAGGTCACTGTTGGAATACTGTGTGCAATTCTGGTCTCCCTGCTATAGGAAAGATATTGTGATCTTGGAAGGGTTCAGAAAAGATTTACAAGGATGTTGGCAGGGTTAGAGGGTTTGAGCTACAGGCAGAGGCTGAATAGGCTGGGGATATTTTCCTTGGAGTGTCAGAGGCTGAGGGATGACCTCAGAGGTTTATGAAATCATGAGGGGCATGGATAGGGTGAATAGCCAAGGTCTTTTCCCGGGGGGGGGGGGGAGGGGGGGGGGAGATAGTCCAAAACTACAGGGCATAGGTTTAGGGTGAGAGGGAAAGATTTAACAGGGACCTAAGGGGCAACTTTTTCCACACAGAGGATGGTGCATGCATGGAATGAACTGCCAGAGCAAGTGGTGGAGGCTAGTACAATTACAACATTGACAAGGCATCTGGATGAGTACATGAATACGAAGAAAATCAACTAGAAGAAAGTGGGGAACGGCAGATGCTAGAGATCAGAGTCAAAAACTGTGGTGCAGGGAAAGCACAGCCGGTCAGGCAGCATCCAAGGAGCAGGAGATAGATCGATTGAATCTTTAGAAGAGTACAAACTTTGTAGGAGTATACTTAAGAGGGAAATCAGGAGGATCAAAAAGGGGACATGAGATAGCTTTGGCAAATTAGAATTAAGGAGAATCTAAAAAATTTTTAGAAATACATTAAGGACAAAAGGGTAACTAGGGAGAGAATAAAGCCCCTCAAAGATCAGCAAGTCGACCTTTGTCGCAGGAGATGGGGGAGATACTAAACAAGTATTTTGCATTGGTATTTACTGTGGAAAAGGAGATAGAAGATATAGCATGTAGGGAAATAGATGGTGACATCTTGAAAAATGTCCATATTACATAGGAGGAAGTGCTGGCTATCTTGAAACACATAAAAGTGGATAAATTCCCAGGACCTGATCAAGTGTACCCTAGAACTACGTGGGAAGCTAGGGAAGTGATTGCTGGGCCTCCTGCTGAGATATTTGTATCATCGATAGTCACAGGTGAGGTGCCGGAAGACTGGAGATTGGCTAACTTGGTGCCACTGTTTAAGAAGGGTGGTAAGGATAAGCCAGGAAACTATAGACCAATGAGCCTGACGTCGGTGGTGGGCAACTTGTTGGGGGGAATTCTGAGGGACAGGATGTACATGTATTTGTAAAGGCAAGGACTGATTAGGGATAGTCAACGTGGCTTTGTGCATGAGAAATCATGTCTAACAAACTTGATTGAGTTTTTTTGAAGTAACAACAAACAGGATTGATGAGGGCAGAATGGTGGTTGTGTCTATATGGACTTCAGTGAGGCATTCGACAAGGTTCCCCATGGGACACTGGTTAGCAAGGTTAGATCTAATGGAATACAGGGAGAACCCGCCATTTGGATACAGAACTGGCTCAAAGGTAGAAGACAGAGGGTGGTGGTGGAGGGTTGTTTTTTAGACTGGAGGCCTGTGACCAGTGGAATGCCACAAGGATCGGTGCTGTGTCCACTACTTTTCATCATTAATATAAATAATTTGGATGTGAGCATGAGGTATAGTTAGTAAGTTTACAGATGATACCAAAATTGGAGGTGTAGTGAACAGCGAAGAAGGTTATCTCAGATTACAATGGGATCTTGACCAGATGGGCCATTGGGCTAAGAGGTGGCAGATGGAGTTTAATTCAGATAAATGTGAGGTGCTGCATTTTGGGAAAGCAAATCTTAGCAGGACTTATACATTTAATGGCAAGGTCCTAGGGAGTGCTGCTGAACAAAGACCTTAGAGTGCAGGTGCATAGCTCCTTGAAAGTGGAGTCGCAGGTAGATAGGATAGTGAAGGCAGCGTTTGGTATGCTTTCCTTTATTGTTCAGAGTACTGAGTGCAGGAGTTGGGAGGTCATGTTGCGGCTGTACAGGACATTAGTTAGGCCACTGATGGAATATTGTACGCATTTCTGATCTACCTATCGGAAAGATGTTGCGAAACTTGAAAGGGTTCAGAAAAGATTTACAAGGATTTTGCCAAGGTTGGAGGATTTGAGCTCTAGGGAGAGGTTGAATCGGCTAGGGTTGTTTCCCCGGGAGCGTTGGAGACTGGGGGTGACCTTATAGAAGTTTAGAAAATCATGAGGGGCATAGATAGGATAAATAGACAAGATATCTACCCTAGAATGGGGGAGTCCAGAACTCGACAGCATAGATTTAGGGTGAGAGGGGAAAGATATAAAAGAGACCTAAGGGGCAACGTGTTCACGCTGTGGGTGGTACATGTATGGAATGACCTGCCAGAGGAAGTAGTGGAGGCTGGTACTATTGCAACATTTAAAAGGCATCTGGATGGGTATATGAATAGGAAGCATTTAGAGGGATATGGGCCAGGTGCTGGCAGGTGGGACTAGATTGGGTTGGGATATCTGGTCGGCATGGATGAGTTGGACTGAAGAGTCTGTTTCCGTGCTGTACATCTCTAGGACTCCATGACTATAATTTCAGGTAACCATTACTATTTAGATAATTGCTGACAAAATTAAAAAAATATCTCATTGCTCCAAGACCTTGAAAACCATATTTAAAATAAATCTCCAACCAACTTAGGTTCACCAATCTCTGCTAAGAATGCAGCCAAAGTGTGGGTAATATAAATTGCCAATGACAGTTTGATTTTGGTTTTCCTTCTCCTGCAATAAAATTTCCCAAATATGACCATGAAGTAATGATCACAGCTGAAAGTCTGGAGTGTTGATTGTAGGTGGCTTAACAACCAGGTTCACATTATCTTCTCCATGATCAAATACAGTAGCCTATCATACTTTGTACAAGCAAGCATCTTAACCTATGGAATTAACCATAGCCAAAGTCAAGCCTTAGAAAGAGGCATAACAATGTGGGAGCAAAATGAGAAAATAACATTCCTCAAGTTGATGAACACAACATCAACTTTATTTTAAATACTGTATCAAAAAGTAATCATGCTGAAAGACATCGATAGGTAAAGCTGAATAAGGAGGCCAATCATTTATTTACTTGGGTAGGCCTCAGGGTTGGACATATGGCATTAATCGTTTCTCAACATTGGATATTTTCTCCTAAGACACGAATGGTCACAGCACAACAATCTTGACAAACGTGTGTCGGAATTAATTCTACCGCAGCGTGACAACATTTCAATTTTACGTCAAAGTTCATAAATATGTACAAATTAAATTATTTACTATGATAATCAATGATTGCGGTTCAAAACAAATAGAATTGGTAGTGGAATGCTGGAACATCCTGAAATTGGGCAAAGTTTAAAAAAATGTAATTCTACAGTGTTTAATTAGGTGACTTGATCCTTGAGTTACACTTGCTGCAGACAAGCATAACTACAAAAATACACGAAGTACATAATCAAATCCAGTTATCATCTCAAGGAACTTGATACTAAAATTTCTTCCACTTGTACTGAGCTATAAACATGTCAAAAAACAAAATAATCTCTGTTCAAAAATGCTATAAAAGTGGAAAGAAAACCACCCAACTTACTAAGACAGAAATCATGTTAATATCGGTAAATCTCATCAGGTCATATTCTGGTACAGTTGTTTGTAGGCTCAAAAGGTATAACAGAAGGCTAATCTAAAGCCAATTTTGCACCATTGTACAAACATAATTTGTACCAGTTTAACTAAACTATTCTGACATCACAGGTCACCACAGGTTTTCCTTAACTGTGGAATAAACACTTTGGACAAAATCAAATTTCATCTCTTTTAGCATGAATTTAGCCCATGTTTGATAATCCAGAAGTGTTAAGGTACATACTTTTCACTGCTAAATTTTCTGCTACTATTGATTTAAAAGTGCAATGTTAGTCATTTTCTAGTGAAAGAAAGCCGCACTGTCTCCTTTTAGGAGCAAATTACGCATTCTGAACCTTAGATAATATTTTTGGCAAACTAAAACACACAATAAGCACCTTGTTAAAGTCATGTAATGATTCAAACCGTTTTGCTGAATGATTTACTTATAGACGCAGTAACTGTTGTGCAGACAACACAGCAGGTAAACCCAAGTCTAGCAAGCAGCAAAGGAGATGAATGACACATCTGTGTGGCATTGGGTAAGGGACAAACGCTGGCAGGATAAAGAGGAACTTTATGTTTCGAATAATATTAATATCGACTTGAATATGTTTAACGTCATGCCTGAAGGATAACACACCCATCAATGAACCATTGGGTCTGTCAGTCCAAATTCTAAAGCAAAATGGTCTTCAACCGAGAGGAAAGTTGCTCTTAAATTTCCATTCAACAGGAAAATTAGTGATCTGCACGGCTCCAGCAGAACCTCCTATCAGATGTGACGATACTATGGCTTAAAGAGGTGTATTTCATCCTTTCTTTTGAAATGAAGAAAGGTTGAGACAGAGATGTCGAGCAGTCATAGAATCACAGAAACCTAAAAGTGTGGAAGCAGACCATTTAGCCCACTGGGTTCATACTGACGCTCCACAGAGCATCCCACCCAGATCCACACTATCCCTGTAAACCCGGCAATTCTCATGGCTAACCCACCTAGCCTGCACATCCCTGGACACTATGGGCAATTTAGCAAGGCCAATCCACCTAACCTGCACATCTATGGACTGTGAGAGGAAACCGAAGCACTCTGAGGAAACCCACTCAGACACGGAGAGAATGTGCAAACTCCACACAGACAGCCGCCTGAGGGTAGAATTGAACCTGAATCCCTGGTCCTCTGAGGCAGCAGTGCTAACCACTGAGACGCCCCAAAAATCTGCTCAAGAGTAAATAATAGGTAAACTGTCAAAACAAAGATACAGGTACAGATGAATGCTAATAATTTGTTAGTCCATTCAGTATTCTCACAGCAGTAGGGTAGAAACTGTTTCAAAACCAGCTGATGCATGTGTTCAGGCTTCAGGCCTCAAAATATTATTATTATTGAGGCTTTGGGGTATTTTTCTTCCCAAGTCACAACAAAAGAAGCAGTCTGAATGGGTAGGGTCAAGTTCCCACAGAACCAGGACTTTTAGCTTTAGCTTTCTGCAGTTGCTGAGATCTTGAAGTTGGATGTGAAAGCTGTTTTGCCTCTCTGTTGCAGCTAAAAGCTGGGGCTCTCTTCGTACTGCTGGAATTGCACGGGAGAGAATCTATCTTACCGAATTTGCCTTTGTCAAGGATGTGTTTATGGAATGACACCAAGAAGAGCTACGTAAGAATCCTACTCACTGACTACAGTTCAGCCTTCAACACTATTATCCCCTCAAGACTGCTTACTGAACTTCGTGATCTTGGACTAAGCCCCACTGTCTGCATCTGGATCCTCGGCTTCCTGACCCACAGGCCACTATCACTCAAGACTGGGGACAATATTTCATCCTCACTAACACTCAACACTGGAGCACAGTGGTAAACTCGGCCCAGAAAATCACAAAGGCCAACCTCCCAACTATAGAGTCCATCTGACAGGCCCGCTGACAAGGAAAAGCTGCCAGCATTCTGAAAGATCCACCCCACCCTGGCAATGCTTTTCTACTTCCTCTACCATCGGGGAGAAGATACAGAAGCCTGAACACGTGCACCAGCTGGTTTTGAAACAGTTTCTACCCTACTGCTGTTTGAATACTGAATGGACTAACAAATTATTAGCATTCATCTGTACCTGTGTCTTTGTTTTGACAGTTTACCTATTATTTATTTATCTATGCTATTTAGCTATGTAATCTGCCTGCATTGCTCACAAGACAAAGCTTTTCACTGTGCCTCGGTACACGTGACAATAAATTCAACTCAATTCAATGTTACTATGTTGGAATAGTTTATTTGTAATAGTTAATATATGTTATTTTAAGTATTTTGATAGAGTTACAATTAAGCCAATTCTTTTCTTTATTTTTATTTTGTCTGTATTTTAATTATGAATAAAGTGTGTTTTGTTTCAGGCCTGGTAGTTTTACCAATCAAATTGCATCTGGACACAACACCTTATACTTACCTTTAAAATCAGAGAAAGTTAGGGTTTGTCCATCTTCTTAATATATTTTGAGGGAGTTTGATCTGGTCCATAACACAGGATTTTTAGTTGCTAATTCTGTGCCAATGAGGTCAATTTCTTTCATACTGAAAAGAAAACCTTCTGACATCTTAAGGTGGAATCCCTGAATACTCTTCGCAATTTAACTGTTATTTGCACTGTACCATAGATATGCAATCAGATATGAAAATTGTCAGAAATAAAGGCTTGGTTAATGAAGATCAAAAGCTTGGTTAATGAAGTATATTTTAAGGAGTCATCTCAAGGAGAGAGAAGGGTGAACAGGATTGAAGGAGGATTTCCAGAGCTTAGTGCATAATGGCTCTTCACAATGGCGTGAAGGAAATCACTGACACGCAAGTAGCCAGAATTATTATAATCCAGAGATTGCTGGTATTTTAGTTTTAAAGCTGAATACTTTATCCTTCAGATTATATTAAAATCTGTGCCTCTGGAATGAACTTCCTGTAAGTGCTACTTACTTTGTCATGCTACTTACTTTGTCATGCTCAGATCTACATTTAAGATTTCCCACCTCCATTTCCACAGCAACACCTCGATTTCTCTTTTCACTACTTTCCTTCACTTTAAATCCTGTTTGTCATGTGTTCACCCATTTAATATACCCGATTTCTTTCCCTTCCTCTTACTCCCAGTCATTCAATACATAAATTAAATTATCTGTAACATTTCCACCACTAATTTATTTTGGATTCCACAACAGGATACAGTGGAACAATAATATACATCAATTTTTCACATTTCACTATGTCATCTTTAAGCAATTGAATAATTGAACCCAAACTTGGAAATAGTATGATTTTATTTTAATCAATTAACATAAATAAAATACCTGGCTACAGCACAGAATATCAGTTATACTTGCACACACTTTATTCAGACAGACTTCAATGAAATATCATAATAAAGTACTGCTCCAGCTATTCAATGATGACATTAAATTACATCAGCAGCAAATGCCCTTGCAACCTTAAAGGAGCACATTTGCCACACATTTATTTGATCACACAGGATCAAGTGAAACATGCTGGCAGACAGAACACAAAAGGTAGTGAATGTAACATGATTTAACTATTTGATCCATTTAGACCCTTGTAACAAGGTCATAGAGATGTACAGTACAGAAATCGATCTTTGGTCCAATTCGTCCACGCTGATCAAATATCCTAATTTAATTATGTCCCATTTGCCAACACTTAGCAGAGGACGTGATCTAAATGAACTTCAATAAGGCATTCTACAATGTTCCTGATGGTAGACTGGCTAGCAAGGTTAGATCTCATGGAATAGAGGGAGAACTAGTCATTTAGATATAGACTAGCTCCAAGGTAGAAGACAGAAGGTTGCTTTTCAGACTGAAGGCCTGTGACCAGTGGTGTGCCACACGGATCAGTGCTGGGTCCAATACTTTTCAATATTTATATAAATGATTTAGACATGAACATAGGAGGTAGAGTTAGTAGATTTGCAGATGATACCAAAATTGAAGGTGTAGTGGACAGTGAAGGTTACCTCAAGGTACAAAGGGATCTTGATCAGATAGGCCAATGTGCTGAAAAGAGGCAGATGGAGTTTAATTTAGATAAATGTGAGGTGCTGCATTTTAGAAAGGCAAATCAGGACAGGACTTAATGGTAAAGTCCTGGGGAATGTTGCTGAACAAAGACTCCTTAGAGTTCAGGTTCATAGTTCCTCAAAACTGGATAGGATAGTGAAGGCAGCATTTGGTATGCTTTTCTTTATCGGGCAGAGTATTGAGAATAGGAGTTAGGAGGTCATGTTGCAGGAGATTGGTTGGGTAAAAACAATGACTGCAGATGCTGGAAACCAGATTCTGGATTAGTGGTGCTGGAAGAGCACAGCAGTTCAGGCAGCATCCGAGGAGCAGTAAAATCGACGTTTCAGGCAAAAGCCCTTCATCAGGAATACAGGCAGACAGCCTGAA
>NC_057725.1:60273369-60275448 GCF_004010195.1 Chiloscyllium plagiosum
CCCTCCTCTCACTTATCTCTCCACCCTTCAGGCTCTCTGCCGGTATTCCTGATGAAGGGCTTTTGCCCGAAACGTCGATTTTACTGCTCCTCGGATGCTGCCTGAACTGCTGTGCTCTTCCAGCACCACTAATCCAGGAGATTTGTTGGGCCACTTTTGGAATATTGTGTGCAATTTTGATCTCCCTGCTATAGGAAGGATGTTGTGAAACTTGAAAGTGTTTAGAAAAGATTTACAAGGATGTTGCCAGGGTTAGAGGATTTAAACTATAGGGACAGGCTGGAGCGGTTTTCCCTGGAGCAGAGGTTGAGGAGTCTCATTATAGAGGTTTATAAAACCATGAGGATTGTGGATAGCATAAATAGACAAGGTATTTTCCAAAGGGGGTGGAGGGGGGAAAAAAAAGGAGTCCAGAACTGGAGGGCATAGGTTTAGGGTGAGAGGGGAAAGATTTAAAGGGACCTAAGGGACAACTTTTCCATATATTGGGTGATGCATGTGTGGAATGAGCTGCCTGAGGAAGTAGAGGCGAGTACAATTATAACATTTAAAAGGCATTTGGATGGGTATATGAACAGGAAGGTTCAGAAGTGCGACATTAACGTATCATTCTTTACTAGCATTGTAGCTCTAGCCATGAATGAAATCATAAGCCACAAGTTTTAAAGAATGTGAACCTGTCTGATGGATCTGCAATCTAAAATAAAGTTACATCCAAAAACTATTCTTAAACTAAGAAATTATTTGCAATGTTCAGAAAATGAAATTGCTATCACTTGCTTTTTTAATCGGAAAGAAATTTTGATCAATCATTGAAAGGAGAAAGTGAGGACTGCAGATGCTGGAGTGCCATCATCCTAAAACAAACATTGCCTCATTGCACCACACAATTGCAGCCATGACCCTTAATTTCATTCTCTTATCTGACTACAAGCTGTATCATCGCCAATACTCAATAAGTGTGGTAACCAGAGAAATGACTGGCAGATGTATTGATTTATTTCTTCATCATAATTTTCATTCCAAAACTTTAGAATATACTGGTTTAAAATGTTTGGTTGACTACAGTTTTATGGCCGGCTAATCCTGGAAATATTAGGCAATGAGATCAGATAGTAATTTTCTCCAAATATTCTCCGATCATAATATGGTAGAGTTCAGTCTGCAATTTGAAAGAGAGAAGGCAAAATCGGATGTAATGGTGTTACAGTTAAATAAAGGTAATTATGAGGGCATGAGAGAGGAACTGACGAAAATAGACTGGAAGCAGAGCCTAGCAGGGAAGACGGTAGAGCAAAAAATGGCAGGAGTTTGTGGGTAAAATTGAGGACACTGTACAGAGGTTTATCCCCAAGAAGAGAAAAATTATCCGGGGAGGGATTAGACAGCCATGGCTGACAAAGGAAGTCAGGAAATGTATCAAAGAAAAAGAGAGATCCTCTCAAGTGGCCAAGAGCACTGGGAAATCAGAAGATTGGGAAGGCTACAAAAACAAACAGAGGATAACAAAGAGAGAAATAAGGAAGGAGAGGATCAAATATGAAGGTAGGCTAGCCAGTAATATTAGAAAGGATAGTAAAAGTTTCTTTCAATACATAAGAAACAAACGACAGGCAAAAGTAGACATTGGGCCACTTCAAACTGATGTTGGAAGCCTAGTGATGGGAGATAAGGAAATAGCAGAAGAACTTAATAAGTACTTTGCATCAGTCTTCACAGTGGAAGACATGAGTAATATCCCAACAATTAAAGGGGTTCAGGGGGCTGAGTTGAGTATGGTTGCCATTACAAAAGAGAAAGTGCTAGAAAAGCTAAAAGATCTTAAAATTGTTAAATCTCCTGGCCCCGATGGGCTACATCCTAGAGTTCTGAGGGAGGTGGCTGAGGAAATAGCGGAGGCGTTGGTTGAGATCTTTCAAAAGTCACTGGAGTCAGGGAAAGTCCCGGATGATTGGAAGATCGTTGTTGTAACCCCCTTGTTCAAGAAAGGATCAAGGCAAAAGATGGAAAATTATAGGCCAATTAGCCTAACCTCGGTTGTAGGTAAAATTCTAGAATCCATCATTAAGAATGAGGTTT
>NC_057725.1:60276524-60283297 GCF_004010195.1 Chiloscyllium plagiosum
CGGAGATATTTCTTCAGCCAGAGAGTGGTGGGTCTGTGGAATTCATTGCCACAGAGTGCAGTGGAGGCCGGGACGCTAAATGTCTTCAAGGCAGAAATTGATAAATTCTTGATGTCACAAGGAATTAAGGGCTACGGGGAGAATGCGGGTCAGTGGAGTTGAAATGCCCATCAGCCATGATTGAATGGCGGAGTGGACTCGATGGGCCGAATGGCCTTACTTCCACTCCTATGTCTTATGGTCTTATGGTCTAAATATATTTGTAAATAAATATTGATTAATCAAATCTGATCAAGCCCAGCCAAGTCTCAGGACCTAGTCAATATTGAAAATACAAATTATCTTGTAACACCATGACTGTTAGTGGAAGATCCTTATTTCCCCCCATGAAACACAAAAACTATTGGAAGTCTTGCTAAGTAGCCTTGAGTATTGCATATGTCTTTTGTGCTTAGGTCCTAACAAAGTAATAATTGCCACTCAATCAATGAGTATTGTTTTAATCTTATTTAATTTTGACATTCAATTGTTTTAGTGCTTAACATCTGCTAACATTTAGGAAAAAAACAACAATTTGCCTTGCATTGTGAAGAAGCAGTAGTTAGGAAAAAGTTACAGAATTATTGTCTTATTAGTTCATGGGTATCTTTACTCTTCATTCCCCAGCTGAGTCCATCTTTCAGATCAAACATTAAACACTGCATCTGTTTTCTTAGGCAGGATGTAAAAGATGTCAAGGTACTGTTTTTAAGAACAAGAAAGTGTAACCTAATGTCTTGATCAATACTTATCCTGCAATCAACATTGCTACAAAACACTGTGTGTCTAGCTCTTGTCATTTCACTGCTTGTAGGATCTTCCCATGAACACTATAGCTTCTGTATTTCCTACAGCACACTTTGATTTAAGGAGCTCTTTAACAGAAAAGAACCAAAAGAGGACAGGATGGTACTTAATGAGTAGAGGCATTTGAATATTAGCAGGACTTTAAGTTCAAGTTGGATAAAATGGGAGCACTTCGAACTATGTTAGCATGCTTTGAGTCAATAAGTTGACTGGCAAGAATTTGAAATAGAGAGCAAGAATTAATCAGATATGATCAACAGTTACTACAAAGTAGTGGAGTTTTATGGAGTGTGGAGAAGCAGAGGCTTTTAAAGGAAAAACAAGGTCTTCGGGGAATGAAATGAGTAGATGAGAGCATTAGAAGAAGAAACTGGAACAGAATGAAGGATGACACCATGCTCGAATTGAAAGATAGAAATAACAATGGAAGGTTAGTAAAAGTTCAGTCCTAATTTGAACAGGAAGCCAGGGTTTTCCATAGCAATTAACATTGCAGAGGGACACAGTAACAAGAGACTGGGAGTTTATATCTTTCAGAATAAAATGTTAATCTTTTCCAGAGGAGGGGCATAAAAATCTCCTGAGGTGCTATTTCAGTATTTATCCCTCAAACATTACCAAAACATTATCTGGTCATTTGTCTTCTATGTGGGAGCTTCCAAGCACAACCTGGTGGCTGCCTTGTCTACAATCACAAAGTCACCACAATAAAAAATTAACTGATTGATGAAAAGAAGATCGGGAAGCTCTTTTAAAAAGTCACAAAAAATGTAATATAAATGTAAATCTTTGATGGTGAACATTACACAGTTCCTAACTGAAGTAAGGTTATAGTTGAAAGAAATTCAGACAAGTAACATGAAAGGAGATGGTTGTGTGGTCAAAGAATATGGTGGAGAGGTCTAATCAACCTGATTCTAACAATCAGGATGGTACCACAAAGATGCAGCATGAAATGAGGTACAGGAAGGAATAGAGAAAGAAGAGAAACAGGCCACTCAGTTCCTCGAGTCAGAGCTGAATATGTGGTAAACGCAAAGAAGTTGGAAGTAAAGGTAAAGCCACCGTAGTCTTGTGACTACACAGGTTGACTCACTCATTAGAGAGACAACTGGTTGTTGGTTTAACTGGAAGGCCACCATGCCTCAGATGAGACGGGAGATTGGGAAGGACAGTCCGGCATGGTGATCTCAGACAGTGCAGGAACTGAACCCATGCTACTGGCATCACCTGGCATTGCAAACCTGCCAACCTTCCGACTGAGCTAACTGGCCCATATTAGCTATACTGGGACAGGTAAAAACGAAAAAATAGAAAGCTTGATCCAACAAATAACAGAGTTGGAAAGTGTGATCAAGTCTGTTAAAAGCCTTGATGAGAACAAGGAGAGATTTGTGTACGGCACAAAGCACACAAGTTGTGAATTAAATTCAGATCATCACAGTACCACAGCAGAAAGAGAGAACATAACGGAATTATCCAATTTTGTAATGTGGGCTAGGTGATGATGCATTCAAGGATCTTCAGACAAGAAAGAGGTTAGAATTGAAAGTTATTGTAAAACCCAAACCTGTCAAAGGAAAAGATATTTGGAGGGATCAGAATTGAACAGACAACAAGGCAGAAAGAATAAAAGACTGTTGGGAGGGAGAGAAAGGTGAGGGAGAAGCCAGCAATAATGAATTACCGCAGAGATGAGTGACAGATGAAGACTGAAAGCATGCATGCAGATGCATCTGCTACGTCGCCCCATCTATCCTGCCCACAAAAGCCAGACGTTAACTTCATAGAATCCCTACAGTTTGGAAGCAGGCCATTTGGCCCATCGTGTCCCACTCAGATCCACCTCCCTACCTTTCACCTGTAACCGTGCATTTCCTATGTTTAATCCATTGAGCCTGCACCTCCATGGACACGGTGAGCAATTTAGCATGGCCAAACCACTTAACCTGCACATCTTTAGACTGTGGGAAGAAATCAGAGCACCCAGAGGAAACCCATGCAGACACGGGAGAACGTGCAAACTCCACACAGACAGTCGCCAGAGGCCAGAATCGAACCCGGATACTGGCGCTGTGAGGCAGCAGTGCTAACCACTTAGCCACCGTGCCACACTACTTCTTCCTTCCATCCTAAATCAATTCTTTCTGTAGCTCCGTGCTCATCACCTTCCATGTTCTCTCCAAGAATGTCTTGTGCAAGGGACTCACTCCTGCCTTTTATCCCATTACCAGAACTATTCACCTCACTCGGCATTCAATACACATACTGTCAACTCAAAAACAAAATTGTTTTTCTCTTCTCAAAAAAAATCTTCCAAACCGCTGTCCTTTCAAGAAGCTCTCCTTCTTCGAACTACATTTCCCCTTCAAATATATGGAACACATAGCCTAAATATATGCCCATCTTTCCCACAACTCCAAGTTTGAATCTTCATTTCTATAGTACCTTCCCAATTTACGACACCACAAAGTGTTTAGCCAATTAAGTACTTTTAAAATGTGGTCACTATTCGAGGAAATGCGACAGCCAATTTTGCAAGCAGCGAGGTCTCAAAAACAGCAATAAGATAATGATCAGATAAAGTGTTGAGAGTTGTTGTTTAAAAGACAAATATTGACCAGGATACTGTTGAAGTCATGCTTACTAGTCTCAAAAATAAAGTAATAACATTTTTTTTTAATATTGAAAGGAAAGAGGCAACCGATTAAACATTGGCCAAAAAAAACCTTCAACAACACAGCACTCTCTTAGTACTGCACAAGTAGATTAGTTTAACTCAATTTTCTGGACAGGGGTACAAATCAAAAGCAAGATTATCAAATTAGAGCTGTAACATAATTTTAGACATAATTCAGAGACAAATGACATCTTCTGCAACCATATTCCAGTTTTCTTTTGCATTCATGTCTACTGCTTTTGACATGATCGAACACTTTCTCTCAATTAACACCTCTCTTGTATTCTCCAACTTATTGGGAATTCCTATTTGTAACTTTCTAACTCCATCAATTGTTATTCTTTTTTCCCCATTTACAATTTACAAACAGAAGACAGACACAGACAGTAGCATAGCATCTTAACTCGTGTGGTGGTTTGGTTGATGTAATTCAGCAGACAGAGACCTTAATTTCTCTTCTGCACAGTGCAGCATTACAACAGGAGTAACTTTACGTAGAAGAATAAATAAACCAGCATTCTCGTTCCTTTAATTTCCCTCCAAAACAACATTAAGCTTATAAAGGGGGCTGGGGATTAAAAGGAGCCAACAGAAAAGAGTTGTCAATAAACCTGAAAGATAGAAACTTCTGAATTTTTGACATTAATTTTGGTTCATCTCTCAAACGCACTTGAATGCATATTCTTGGTGTCAAATATATTAAATGTACAAGCCAGTCTCAAATGCAAGTACGAAAGAAGTCATTTGTCTCAAACATTTACACAATACATGGATGCACTATATAATTCAGGAAGTCATTGATAAATTCGTTCAGAAGTTCTTCCTATAATTAGTCCTGATGTTATCGTTAATAAATTCTTAGTTTTGTCTGTGGTTGCAATGAGGTTTACTTAAAAATGGTGACTCAGATGAAACTCGTCTATTCCACTTGGTATTATCTAAAAATCCTTTCATGTGCACTCTCGACAACAATTAAACATTTTGTCCCTAGTCCTCATAATTGGACATAATGGTGATACTTGGAATCAGATTTTGATCTTGCTCTACACTATCAGCAAAGTCAGGATATTTCTGTGACTGTGACAGCAGTGAAGACAGTATTCAAATGCAAACCAGTCCAAATACTTGGAGTCAGAGTCATACAGCATGGAAACAGACTCGACGGTCCAACCAGTCCATGCCAACCATGATCCCAAACCAAATTAGTCCCGCTTGCCTGCGTTTGGCCCACATACTTCCGAACATTTCTTATTCATGTACTTATCTCAATGCCTCTTAAACATTTAACCTGCATCCACCACTTCCTCTGGAAGTTCATTCTGCATACTAACCACTCTGCATAAAACAAAATGCCCCTTGTAATTTTTTAAAATGTTTCTCTTCTCACCTTAAAAATATGCCCGCTTGTCTTGAAATCCCTAACCCGAGCGAAAGGACACCTTATCATTTTATAAACCTCTACAAGGTCACCTCTCAACCTCTTACACTCCAGTGGAAAAAGGTCCCAACCTATCCAGCCTCTTTTTCTAACTCAAACCCTCTAATCCCAGAAACATCTTGATAAATCTCTTCTGAACCCTCTCCACCTTAATAATCTCTTTCCTGTAACAGGGAAAGCAGACTGAACACAACACTCCACAAGAGGCCTCACCAAAGTCCTGTACAACCTCAACATAACATCCCAAATACTTTACTCAAAGGTTTGACCAAGTGTTCGCAACATTGCATTATAATAATCAAGAAAATATCTAAATCTGATAGAGTGTATTTCTCACTCCCACGATTGCTTCAGCTTCTTACCTAGCGAACAGCATTCATGGATCCTGAACCAGAAGATACCAATACCAAGTGATTGGCAAAAGTAATAATATGAAAGATAAACTGAATGCACTGCCTGAGTGTGTGTCGTGGAGATAGGCGCAATCCAGGCATTCAAAGTTTTCTGAAGAGAAAGTTTTTGCAAGTTTATGCGAAAAAGCAGGGAGTAAGACTGGCTGAAATGCTTCCTGCAGCAAGCCATGATGGACACGACAGGCCAAATAGCCTCCTTTTGTGTTTCGGTTTTTCTAGTATTCTACAAATGCCTTTCCCATTATTTCTTCAATGCCTCAGCTCAGCTGCGACTTTCTGAAAGTAGATGAATAAACGCAAAATAATACAGATTCTGAAAATCTGCAACAAACACAGAATGCTGGAGAAACTCAACAAGTCTGGCAGCACCTGTCAGATTGGTAAGTGCCATACTGGATACCAAATGTTAACTCTTCCTCTCTCCATAGATGCTGCTGAGTTTCTCCAGCATTCTTAGTTCTTGTTTTAAAAAGTAGTTCTGGTCAATCTCTTATTTTCCAACCTCCATAATCTTGAAGTCATCCAAAACCCCAGTAACTCTGTCCTAACTCACACCTAGCCCCATTCACAACATCACTCCAATGCTACCTAATTTACATTTGCTCCTGGTTAAGTAATGTAGATTCTAAATTACCAGCTACAATTTTAACCTCCTCTGAAGTCTTGCCTCCACCCTGTGACTAAAATCCTGGACACTTATAACTTGTTAGCACAATGATCAACAAGCAGATGGCTGAGACAAACTAATTGGTATTGTCAGAAAACGATTGAGGGCCTATGGTAGTGTTTCTACCTCCTGGGCCAGGTCTGGGCTCAGACGTGTGTCACAACATATCCAAATAGATGAACTCAAAATAATGGAATTTAAAGAAGAGCCAAGGAAAACTTTCTTTCACTATGGTGGTGGGAGTCTGCAATCTATTACCTGAACTGGAGGGTAGAGGCAGAAACCCTCACTGTATTTATGAAATACCAAGTATCATAAGCTGCTGGGGTGTGGGCCAAGAATGAGTGGGGTATTAAACTGAATAAGATTTTTCTTGTCATTATGGATACAATGAACAAAGCAGTGTCTGTGTTACATTTTTGGCAACATTGCCAAGGTATCAGAAATGCCTCATCTTTTACTTTAATATAATCTAACATCTTGCATTGCAATGTGATAACTCAAAGCAATTGACTTGTGAAGTTAACTGCTAAAAATGTATTGCTGGAAAAGCGCAGCAGGTCAGGCAGCATCCAAGGAACAGGAGAATCGACATTTCGGGCATAAGCCCTTCTTCAGGAATGAGGAAAGTGTGTCCAGCAGGCTAAGATAAAAGTTAGGGAGGAGGGACTTGGGGGACGGGCTTTGGAAATGCGATAGGTGGAGGGAGGTCAAAGTGAGGGTGATAGG
>NC_057725.1:60283579-60297942 GCF_004010195.1 Chiloscyllium plagiosum
TGAGTACCACAGGAAGGATGATGGGGGGGGGGGGGGGGAATAAGGGGATACCACGGAAGGGCATGGGCGGATTAGGAAGACCACGGTAAGGATGGAGCTGGGGCCATGGAGAGGAGGCGGGGTCTGGGGTAGAGGAGGCGGGGTCTGGGGTAGAGGGGCGTGGTCTAAGGTAGAGGGGGCGGGGTTGAGGCACGTGCACAGGGCCTGTTCACGGGATTCCCGCGGGTTGCTCCCAGTGAGAGCGCAGGCCCAGGCCGCTGAAGGCTCGGGCCTACCGTCTAACAGCACATCCTGCTCACATACACAAACAGCTTTATTCACGTCAGCCCCCCGAGGATCGGTTGTTTCTTAATTTACTGTTTAGCCGGTTTGTGTTCGCAATGGGGGGAGGGGGCGGTGGCCGCTTTCGTTCACCCACTCGCCGATCCACAGAAACCAGGCGGCAGTAATCGAGTGAGGAACAGCACCAGGCCTGTGCAATCGAGACCGGAGTGCCAGCTGAGCATCAGGCAACGTCACTAAGATAGACAACACCAACGGATCGTCGAGCGTACCGTTCAGCTCTTATAACCAGCACCAGGGTTAAACCAGCTGCTTAATCACTTCGCCATTCACTCACTTCCTTCAGATCACTCACCTTTAGTTCTCAATGACTTTCACTCTGATCTCAACTACACCCCTCCCCCTAAACAATTCCCTTGTTGGGAAACCTGTGGTGCAGTGGTAGCATCCCTACCCCTGGACTGGGTGACCCAGGTTCAAGTACTGCCCTCCCCCCTCTGTTCCAGAGGTGTTTAACAACATCTCTGAACAGGTTGATTAGAAAAATAGGTTACATTTTTAAAATAAAAAGGTCCCTTTGGGAGTTCAACCATAATTCCATTTACCTCTCATATGAACAAGGAATATCCCAGGACAGCATTTCTCCTTCAAAAGAAAAAAAATCACATGGTTAACTTCTTTAAAGGCAAGGTACAAAGGGTGCTGGAAGCCTGTAAACAAACAGAACGCTGGAGAAACTCAACAGGTCGAGCAGCATCTATGGAGAAAAAAAAATCAGAGTTAACAGACATGTCCAATATGACTTCTTCAGCATAGTTCTGAAGAGGAGTAATACCAGACTAGAAATGTTAACTCTGTTCCTTTCTCCACAGATGTTGCCAGACCTGCTGAATATCTCAAGCACTCTGTGTGTTGGTTAGTTTATTTCTCTATGGAGGAATCTCGAACCAAGGGCACATTTAAGGTAGAAACAAAAGAGTTGATTTCTTAGCCAAGGGTCGTGAAACTTTAGAATTCTCCACCCAGCCTCTGCTGACAGCTAAGCCATTGACTCGAAGGCTAAGATACACAAACTATTCAACTATACAGTATTGACTCAAAGACTGAGAGACACAGACCATTCAACTGTATGGGTGAAAGTGAGTACTGTAGATGCTGGAGATTACAGTCAAGAGTGTGGTGCTGGAAATACACAGGTCAGGCAGCATCCAAGGAGCAGGAAAATCAACGTTTTGGACAAAAGCCCTTCATCAGGAAATCTTCATTAGAAAACTTGACTCTATTCAACGGTATGGCAATGATACAGGAAGATGACATTATGAGCAAAATCAGATCAGCCACGATCTTAACAGAACTTGGAGCATTGACATAGGGAGCAGCAGTAGGCTTCCTTTTATTCTGTCATTTAAGATTGGGGCTACTGTGATGGTAATCTCCATATTCCCTTCCACCTCCAATAACCTCTAAATCCCTCACTAAGTGATAATCTGTCCACCTCAACCTTAAAAATTGCCCCTTCCTGATCTAATTTTCTATCTTCTTATAACACTCATCTACATCACTTCTGAAATATTTCATTCACTATGTTGTGCTTTAATATCACTCAAGGCTGTGATAGCCATAAGTGCAAGACTTTTTTTGGATGCTTGTTTGAGAATTTTGCAGAACTGAAAAGTTACCAGCATTCTTTCAGAAGTGAACGGTTTTGAAACGGTTACGATCACAATCTACCGACATAAGGAAATCATGTATTTAATTATGAGTATTACGAAAAAAACATTTTTCAATCAAAGTATTTTGTTTTGCATTCATCAAGACAATTTGCATGAATACCAAGTCAGGAGGAAAAACAAAATTCATTCTGCATGAGAGAAGAGTGCTGATTGCTTATGCATTATTGGTGTTAGATCCTAATTTCACTTATTCATCTAGCAATAAAGTCTTATTTCCTCTTCAAAAGCACATTTTGCTTGTCTTTTGGAGTCCAACTGAAGTTACTGTCTCTAACTTTTAATTCATGGGGAGATGGTGGTGTCATGCTGAGGTGATGACACTAGTATGCAAATCGTGACATGGGCTTCAATCCCATCACGGCAACTGATGGAATTTAAATTCAATTAAGAATCTGGAAATAAAAGCTATTTTCAAAGTGTTTAGCATAAAGCTAATTGATTTTTATGAAAATTAATTTGGTTCACTAATGCCCTTAAGTAAAGGAAATCTGTCACCCTTAGGTCTGGCCTATATGTGACTCCAGGCCTTCTGCCCCATTAACTGCCCCATAAAATTGCCTTCAAAGCCATTCAAGATCAAGGGGCAACTGATGGGCAATAAATGCTAGCCTTGCTGACAATGTCCATAGTGTGTGAATGACAAGAAAATTCTCTTAATGAACACAAAAGAACTACTCCAGTGACTTAAGCAGAGTGTTTAGGCTAACATTTCACTGCAGTGTTGAGGGTAGTGCATTTTGGAGGCATTGCCTGTAAGATGAGATCTGTTTGTCCCTTCACAGTCAGACCTAAAAATTGCAATGGCAAGATTCAGTGAAGAACAGAGGTAAAAGCAATGACTGCAGATGCTGGAAACCAGACTCTGGATTAGTGGTGCTGGAAGAGCACAGCAGTTCAGGCAGCATCCAAGGAGCTTCGAAATCGACGGCTCCTTGGATGCTGCCTGAACTGCTGTGCTCTTCCAGCACCACTAATCCAGAGTCAGTGAAGAACAGGGCAACATGGTGGCTCAGTAGTTAGCACTGCTGCCTCACAGCACCAGGGACCCAGGACCCTTGGCCGACTGTCTGGGTGGAGTTTGCACATTCTCCCCATGTCTGTGTGGGTTTCCTACCACAGTCCAAAGACGTGCAAGTTAGGTGGATTGGCCATATTAAATTGCACCGTAGTGTCCAGGGATGTACAGGATAGGTGGATTAGCCATGATATATGTGGGGTTATGGGGATAGGATGGGAGTCTGGATCTGGTTGGTGTGTTCTTCAGAGAACCATAGAAACCATAATGTGGAAACAGGGTTGAGAGCATGATGCTGGAAAAGCAGATCAGGCAGCACCCGAGGAGCAGGAAAATCAACATTTCGGGCCAAAGCCGTTCATCAGGAATGCAACATTTGTCAAAAAAAGACAAGTTGACGGCACAAACTGAAATGAATATGACTTGATGGGTATTACTCAGAAATGGTTATAGTGACCATGACTGGGAAGTCAAAATACAAGCAGTTTTGACGTTGTGGAAGAATGCAAAAAGAAAAAGAGGTGGAGTAGGTTTGTTCATAAAGGATGATATCAGTGCAATGGTGAGCAGTGAAATAGGTGCAATAGATCATAATGTGCAATTGGTTTGAGTGAAAAAAGGAGTAGCAAGAGAAAGAAGTAGTCAGAGTCAGGTGGGTAGTCGTCTATTGCAAAGAGTTGCCCCAAAGTCACACAAAGTACAAATCCAGAAATAATGGAGGCATGTAAGAAAGGAACTCTAATTGCCATAGGTGATTTTAATCTATATATTGACTGACAAATCAGATAGACAATGGTAACATGCAAAACAGATTTGTAGAGTACATCAGAGATTGTTTTAGAGCGGTACATTGCGCAAGCTACCCAGGAACTGGCCACTTGAGATCTAGTAATGTGCAGTAAAGTAGGATTAACAAGACAGTTTGTAGTTAAGGATCTCAGGACAGCAATCACAACATGGGACAACTTCGAATTCTGTTTGAGAAAGAGTAACTTATCCTTAAATCAATCTAAATACACATAATTACAAAGTTGTGAAGAAAGGGTTGTCTAAAGACGGCATAAAAATAGGCCAGGTGAAATGTCAGTGGATGAGCTATGGTAAATATTTGAGCAGATATTTCATAACAATCAGCAAAAATTTATTCAGCTCAAAAAGAACGACTCAAGAAGAATGAACCACCCATGATTTAAAAAGATGGTGAAAGCGCATGGCCAGTCAAAAAGTAACACATACAAAGTAGTGAAAAGTAGTGGCAGGCTAGAGGATTTGCAATCTTTTAGTAACTAGCAGCAGATAACCAAATAGCTAATAAATAAAACTGATTATGAAAGTAAATTGGCAAGAAACATAAAAACAAACAAGTGCTTCTAGAAAAAAAAACAGCTAAAATGAGTGAGAGAACATTGGAGGTGTTAACAGGGAATTAATAATGGAAAAAAAGGAGATAGTGGATAATTTAAACTAATATTTTTTATCAGTCATCCTGGTGGAGGACACAGAAAATATCCCAAAGATAACAGACAAGCAAGGTATTAATGGGAGGAAATATAACAGTCTCTATCATGAGCGATGAAATATTTGACAAACTAATAGGACTGGAGGTAGACAAGTCAACGGAACCTGATGGCTATATCCAACAATTTTAAAAGGAAGTGACTGCAAAGACAGTTTATCAAAGTATTCCAGAACTCACTGCATTCTGGAGGGTTACAGCAGAATGGAATAAAGTTGATGTGGTATTCCACTCAGCAAGAGAAGGAAAGACAGGCCAGGAATTATAGGCCAGGTTAATTTAACATCTGTTGTCGGGAAAATGTTAGAGTCCATTATTAAAAAGAAGAAACAGCAGGACATTTCAAATAGCTTAATACAATCAAACAGAGTCAATATGATTTTGTGAAAGGGAAATCATGCTTGACAAATTTGCTCAAGTTCTTTGAGGACTTAATAAGCAGAGCTGATAAAAGGGGAACTGGAAGATGTACTGTATTTTAATTTTGAGAAGGTATTTAATAAGGTGCCACATGAAAGATTATTACATAAGAAAGGAGCTCAATTGCATTGGGCGCAATATATTAGCATGGTTGAGCACTGGTTAACAGCCAGAACATAGACAGTCAGGATTAATGGGCCTTTTTTCAAGTTGGAAAGATGTAATAGTGGAATGCCACAAGCAGAAGGGCTAAGTAATATTTCCTCTAAACTGCGCAGCCTCCAAGTTCCACATATATCAATCAGCTTGCTGAAGTGTTGACTTCCAATTTTGGCTGACATGGACCTTGGAGGTCAATGCAGAAGAAAATATAATTGGGGGAATGTAGTTTCAATTATTTACTATTTATCATAAAGACATCAAGGAGAAGACATTGTGTAATGCATCCAAATTAATTGATGATATAAAAATAGGTAGGAAGGGATGTTGCAATGAAGATATATAGACTCTGCAACAGGATACTACTAGGTTGCAGAAGTGGGCAAAAACTTGGTAGATGGAGTTTAATGTAGGATATTGTGAGGTCTTGTACTTTGCTAGGAAGAATCAAAAGACAGATTACTTTAATGGAGACTCCAAAAAAAAAGTGAAGCACATTGGCATTGGGGTGTTCCTCTGCATGAAACACAAAAAGTTAGCATACAGGTACAGCAAATAATTAAGACGAGTCAAAATTTGGTCTGCATAACTCAGGGGTTTGAGTTTAAATATAAGTAAGTCTTGTTATAACTGTACAGGGTGTTGGTGAAGCTGCAGCTAGAGTACAGTTTTCTCTCTGTATTTAAGAAATGATGTACTAGCAACGGAGGCAATTTAAAAGAGACAAATTTTTGGAATGAAGTTGTTGATGTATTAAGAATGGCTAAAGAGATTACGCTTTCACTCATAAGAGTTTAGAAGAATAAGGAGTGATTCGGCAGGGGCTTGACATAGTGGATGTTGAAAAGATGTTTACACCAACTAGAATTTCGAACTAGGTGGCACTTACAGAATAAGGGGAGATCAACATAAAGCTGAGACGCGAAGAATTTCTTCTCCGAGAGGACAGTGAATGTTAGGAGCTCGATATCTCAGAATTGTGGAGGCAAGATCACTGAAGGTTTTTAAAAAAAAAGGTAGCTAGTTCTTTTAAACATCAGGGAGTTGAAGGTTATGCTGAGCTGATACAAAAGGGGAGTTGAGGCATGGAGAAAATCAGCCACGATCTTGTTGAACAGCAAGGCAGGTTTGAGGGGGCCAGACATACTATTGTTATTTCTCCGCTTCCATTGCTCTTACAAGACAGATTGCTGAATAATTTGCCAACACTGGTGTTAGTAAAACTTTTTCAGATTACTGACTTTTTTAAAAAAAATTCATTACAACAGCGAATACAACTCAAAGCTCCACTGATTGGCAGTTGCTTGGAACATCAGAAAATAGCTCATAATTGCAATCTTTAATTTTTCAAATGTCATCCACATATCTTACAATAAATCTAGGTTTCTTTTGATGGTCCAACTTTTAAAAGTAATAAGCCCTTAACTATGTCAAAAAAAAAAAGAAATGCCATTCAAAAATGTCTTTCACATCAAGAAATGTTCCAAAGGACAGTACAGTCAATTAAATACTTTTGCAGTGTAATCACAGTCAAAAACACAGCAATTTACACATGGCAAACTTCCACAAACAGCAACATGATAATGACCAGAATGTGTGTTTTTTAAATTGAAGTTGATTGAGGACTGAATATTGGCACCAGGACAATTTGTACAAAAGGAAACATGCTGCTGAGGCTGGGAATCTGATGTAAAAACTGAAAATGCTAAAGATATTCAGCAGGTCGAAAGATATCCATGGAAAGAGAAAGAAAATCAATTCAGAATCAGATCGAAGGAAGATTGAAAAATGTAATATGTTTTCATCAAGTGAAATGGTGGAGGATAAGAGAACTAAACTAAATTAAAAAATAGTCCATGGGGAAAGACCAAAGGGAGTAGTGATGAGATAAGAAACGTGGCAAGGCATGGTGTAATGTGCAGAATTCTGAATAGCTGCTATCCGAAAGCAAAGGAGAAAAAAAATGGGAAAGCAAAAACCAACAAGAAACAAAATGCAGTTAGTAATTGAATTATTGACTCAATGTTGAGTCTGGAAGACTGTTAAGCACCCAACCAAGAGATGAAGCCTACTTTGGGTCTCACTGGAACACCGATATTTCTTTCTTCAATCTTCTGCAAGGTCGGGAATTAAAATGACTAGCATCTTAAAGTTCGGGATATCCTGCTGAATACAGAGTCATTCTGCAAAATAGTCAGCCAGTCTGTTCATAGTCTACCCAGTGTAAAGTGAACAACATCGTTAGAACATAGAACATTACAGTGCAGTACAGACCCTTCGGCACTTGATGTTGCGCTGCCCTGTGAATCCAATCTGAAGCCCATCTAACCTGCACTATTCCATTCTCGTCCATATGCCTATCCAATGACCATTTAAATGCCCGTAAAGTTGGCAAGTTGACAACTGTTGCAGGCAATGCATTCCTCACCCGTCCTACTGAGTAAAGGAACCAACTCTGACATCTCACCTATATCTATCACCTGTCAATTTGAAGCTATGCCCCCTTGTGCTATCCAACACCATCCTAGGAAAAAGGCTCTCACTCTCCATCTGATCTAACCCTTATATGTCTCAATTAAGTCACCTCTCAACCTTCTTCTCTCTAACGAAAACAGCCTCAAGTCCCTCAAGCTTTCCTCGTAAGACATTCCCTCCAGACCAGGCAACATCCTAGTAAATCTCCTCTGAACCCTTTCCAAAGCTTCCACATCCTTCCTGTAATGCGATGACCAGAACTGCACGCAATACTCCAAGTGCAGCCACACCAGAGTTTTGTATAGCTGCAGCATGACCTCATGGTTCTGAAACTCGACCCCTCTACTAATAAAAGCTAACAAACCGTATGCCTTCTTAACAGCCCTATCAAACTGGATGGCAACTTTGAGGGGTCTATATACATTTAGCACACTCATTTTCCATTTAGCATTTTACCAGCCAAAGTTTGAGAGAAGATTTGTAGCTCGGGTGCTCGTTGCTGTGGTTCTATTCGCCGAGCTGGAAGTTTTTGTTGCAAACGTTTCGTCCCCTGTCAAGGTGACATCCTCAGTGCTTGGGAGCCTCCTGTGAAGTGCTTCTGTGGTGTTTCCTCCGGCATTTATAGTGGCCTGTCCCTGCCGCTTCCGGTTGTCAGTTTCAGCTGTCCGCTGTAGTGGCCGGTATATTGGGTCCAGGTCGATGTGTTTGTTGATGGAGTTTGTGGATGAGTGCCATGCTTCTAGGAATTCCCTGGCTGTTCTTTGTTTGGCTTGCCCTATAATGGTAGTGTTGACCTGGACCCAATATACCGGCCACTACAGCGGACAGCTGAAACTGACAACCGGAAGCGGCAGGGACAGGCCACTATAAATGCCGGAGGAAACACCACAGAAGCGCTTCACAGGAGGCTCCCAAGCACTGAGGATGTCACCTCGACAGGGGACGAAACGTTTGCAACAAAAACTTCCAGCTCGGCGAACAGAACCACAGCATTTTACCAGCCACTATCACACTTTTTTCCCCCAAACATTTCCCTTCACTTTGTTCTGTTCCATCTTTGAATGTCACCCATCTGCAACATCTTCCAGTTGTGATAATGTGTCCATGCTTGAAATACTCATTTGTCTGTTCTTTCTCCAAATGCTAGCTAGTTTGTGGAATTCTTCCAGTGTCTTTTGTTACAGATTTCCAGCATTTGCCCTTTAAATTAATTTGAATAGATTTTTTGGGATTTTACAGGTTGCACATGGCAGATGTTACAAAATCAACATTTAAGCTAACAAATCCCTAATTTACCCAATGACCTCAATACTCATTTGGAAACAGAGAAGAGGAAAATCTAGACAGCGTGCTCATTCTTGATTGAGATCCATTAATTTGTGCTGATGAGTGACAAAGTATGAACAATGATATATGGCAAGTATTTGGTATAGGGGCATGGAGTTTTGAAAATTGACCTATATTTATTGTGAACATAAAATAACAATTTAGTCAAGGTGCAATACTGCTATCCCTGTAAATCATACCCAAATTCTTTTCACCACTTTTACAGAAGGAATTTTCAATAGCAGCTACATTTTAATATGGGATTACATATAGTATGGATGGCACAGTGGTTAGCACTGCTACCTCACAGCACCAGAGACCCGGGTTCAATTCCTGCCTTGGGCAACTGTGTGGAGTTTGCACATTCTCCCAGTGTCTGCGTGGGTTTCCTCCGGGTGCCCCGGTTTCCTCCCACAGTCCAAAGATGTGCAGGTTAAGTGAATTGGCCATGCTAAATTGCACGTAGTGTTAAGTGAAGGGGTAAATGTAGGGGAATGGATCTGGGTGGGTGGCTCTTTGGAGGGTCGGTGTGGACTTGTTGGCCCGAAGGGCCTGTTTCCACACTGTAAGTAATCTAATCTAATCTAATCTAAAAAAAAGACATGAATAGAGTAATATCATGAAAGCCATAGCAAGTCACAGCAAATTCAGTAAATTAATTTCCCTGTTCTTCAAACCCAAGACAAGACGCAAATATCAAATCCAACTGCTCTATCCTCAGAATTTGTTCCAAGACCTTGTAAGCATTCTTGAATTAGTTTTGAAGAAAAGCTCATCATCTCATTGTCAACTTCATCCCATCTCTATTTCATAATCTGTTTTGTAATTCCATCATGTCGTAATAGTTCCAGATTTTTGCCTTTTAATATTCTATACTTCAAATGCAGAACTGTGCATGCTCCTCTTCCTCAATACCTTTCCTAATGAAATATGGAACTCAAGATTCATGAAATTTCTCAATAAAACATCACAAATAGATCATAATATTGACATTCATCACTAAAGATTAAAGACAATAAATGCATTTGTTTATAAACTATGTTTGCATTCCACGATCATTTAACCCTTTTTTTTTTACCAAATTTATACCAAAACACTAACTCTCATGGAATTAAAACAAATTACACTCAGCAGATCTAACACATCTGTGGAGAAAGAAGCAGCATTCACATTTCAAGTCAAGAACTAAGGAGAGGTGAATTCTGTTTCTTTGCTGCAGATGTTGCGTATTTTCAGCATTCGTAGTTTTTATTTCAGATTTTCAGGATTTGTACAACGCCATCTTTATTAGCGCCCTTTGACATAGCGCAAACATCGACCCACCCAATACGTAATTTTAGCTACAGACTTGGATGAAGGGTAAGGGTTAACAAATGTACAATTGGGAAATTTGCTGTTGATACAAAATGAAACTAAAGTGTGAAGAGAATACAAGGAGTCTTCAAAGGGATATGGGTAGGTTTGCCAACCAGGTAAAATTTGCCAAATGGAATTTAATGTGGATAAACGTGAACTCGCCCACTTTGGCAAGAACAACAGAAAAGGCATTTTATTCAAATGAAGAAAGATTGTAAAAATATGAAGTAAAGAAAAATCAAGGTATTCTAGCACGAGAACCACAAAAGGTTAGTATGCAGGTACAGCAAGTGTTATATCTGTAGTTTAATGCAAGGGGGAGGGTTAAATATAAAAGTAGGGATGTTTTGCTGCACTTGTGCAAGGCAGTGGCAAGACCACATCAGCAGTAGTGTGTACAGTGTTGGTATCCTTACTTAAAGAAGGATTATCATTCCATTAGTAGTAGTTCAGAGTATGTTAACTTAATGGATACCTAGGATGGGGAAAATTATCTTTTCAGGAATGGTTGGACAGGCAGGGTGTGTATCCACTTGAGTTTAGGAGAATGAGGAATAATCTTACAGAAACATACAAGATCCTGTGGGGTCTTGATAGGGTGGATGCTGAGTTGTTGTTTCCTAATGCAAAGACAAACTGGGAAAAACATTTTTAAAATGAAGATCATTTCAGATAAAAATTAAGAGATTGATTTTCTCTCAGAGTGGTGAGTTTTTGGAACTTTCTTCCCTAGGTAGCCTCGGACGCTGGTTGATTTAATATTTTTAAGGCATACATAGATACACTACCAAAGGATATCAGGGCTCGGCAGGAATGTGAAGCAAGGAACCAAATTTCCCACTGTTTGTAATTCTAATGTTCACATGTAAATTTCCTGATCTTAAACCAGTCTGATTAAGCTTATAAACATTTGGATGTAAATTTTAAGTCTAATTGTACGAGAAAAACCAAAATGTTATAAACTGTTTTTAAAATATGACATGTCTAAAGTACATGAAGAGTTGTTTATTAACTTTGCAGATCTATTTTCATGCATGAAAATTAACGTAAAGAATGAAAACAGCACAGCTTTAGCAACTCCCTAATAATCCAATGGTTTACACTAAATTTGACATGTTTTACACCAATCTTACATTCCAGTGTATACTAAAATGATTCAGGAATTTCGACTCAAATGCCTGTAATGACATTGGAGGAAGTTCTAGGCCATCGCAAACATGGAACTCCTCATTACCCTCAGTGTCCTTCTCCAAAATGTTCAGGTTTTTAAAGCCTAGGGTGAGCAGCAACATTTGCCAGCAGAATAATGACTACATTTTAGAATCATATTTCAGAATACCCAAATTTATAACATAGCTTTTCAGCCCATCCTGGAAGTATCATTCAACAAACAACCACCCAGCCTAATCCTACCTTCTTGCACTTGGTCCATAGTCTGGCTGGTAACAATTCTTCAAGACAGCATCCAAATATTTACTAAAACGTGGTGATAGTTTGTGCTGCTACCACTTTCTGGGTGAGGGGGAAAAAAGTTTCCTCACCTTCCCTTTAATCCTCTATTAATCACGAAGTTTTGACCCTTGTGTTAAGGAAAATTTTGTCATCTCTATTTAACACACCTCAATTAAGTCACCTCTCAGACTTAAACAGTTAGTTTATGAAACACATTAAAATATAACAAGATTGTGTCTACATAAATTCCTGCATTGTCTTGTGGTTCAGCTATTCTGAAAGAAGGCCCCTTACCAAGGCTTTTCATTTCTAAGATCACAACACTAAAGGGGAAACGTCGTTTACAGGCCTACTGGATCATACAGAATTCGTCAAATTCAAACATCATTAAAAAGGAACCACTTTCACATTTTACCTAGGACCAGTCCAGCCTATCGAGCTTCCCATTTTGTGCTTGTAAAACTGATGCTTAAAACACAGCCTGGGCAGACATTTTGTGTAGAACTGCCCCTCTTGAAACAGCATTTAACTACTCCCCATCCCGGAACACAGTGAACAAGGACAGTGCTTCACATTCATGAATTATCAGAGGAGAAATTAATTCCTGGGAACTGAACAGTGGGTGGAAGAGATGGGGAGGGGGTGGTTGGAAAATGTCCCTGAGAGATACCATGACAACTTGTCTAATCCACAGAATACCAGATACAAGACTGTGGAGTTTTGCCTCACTTACCCTTTGGGAAGACAGGTGGGAAGTGCCGGAGGTCAAACAAACTGTTTAATGTCCATTACTGAGCAGAATAAAATTGTCTGTCAAAAGAACAAGTTTTGGTGTGGCCTAAAAACCTTTCACATATTCCATAATTTCTTGTGTTACAGACATCAATGACTCTTCAGACCGGTGTAATTGAAACCGAGCAATAGATAGCATCTGGAGCCAGACCAGAGCAATGGCATCGACAACATCGACCGCTCACACCAACTGGAAGACATCACCAAGCCGGAGTCAGACAGTCAAGGCCAGATCAAGTGAAATTGTTCAACCACCGTCTGCCCGTGCAGCCGGGGACTGAGGTTATTTTAACGCCCGATTGCAACAGCTCATCTTAACAGATCACATCAAACATCCATTTTAAAAGAATAAATCATGCATTACAGGCTTAAGTGACATATTGAAAAGAAACTCAAAGTGACATATTGAAAAGCTTATATGTTGTATCTCTGCCTCATCATGTTTTTTTGCATCTCATGGGGAACTTCAAAAATTTCAGTCTTGGCAAACCTTCTTTTGAAGACATTGGACTGTGAATTATGATAGATAACCATTCGGGCAAGGTTTGTACAATACATTTGAGTTCTTATTGTAATTGAATATTGTTATTCAATAAAGAACAGATTGCAGAACTAGGCTAAAATGTTCAGTCCTTAACATGGACTTAATTAGTTAATCTTAGCTTTATCAATGCTTGGAGAACCACAATCTTAGTAGAGTGGGAAATGAATGTCATTTTGATGCAACATCTCACATTCTCTCAGGACATCCCAATAACGTAATTTTTAACAATAAGACCTCAGATGTATTGTACAAGCCTTGTCTGTTATAACTGACAAAAAATGAAATTCAATTTGCACAAAAATTCCCCACAGGTAGCAATGCAATAATTGATCAGATAACCTGTTTTAGTAACATTTGAAGAATAAATGTTGGCCAGAACGTCAGAACTCCATTCTCTTCTATGAATGTTGCCATGGAACATTTTACATCCATCTGAGAGAGTATATGGGACCTCAATTTTTATTCTGAAAGGCATCATCTTTGTAAATCTAGCACTGCAACAATGTTGCATAAAAATATTAAATTATGTATTGAAGGTTCTGGAGGAGGCTTAACCTTAGAAACATCATGCTCTAAGTAAATCAAAAAGACATCCTCCTAAGTCATAAGTCATAGCAATGTCACCAACATGTTTGATACCAATTTTCTTGAATTACTGCTCTTGCCAGAAAGGCAATTCAACAGGACATTTGGTGTTATTGAAGTTACACTGATTGTAACCCAGGATCGTATATCAAGTTAGAATGTAAAAATTGTCATCATCCACCTCATCTAAGGACTGTATATGATTTGGTGTGTAATGCTGTATAATGTTAAGTTAGCAGTTTTCTTTTACATAGTTAAAAAGTACACAACACCAGGTTATAGTCCAACAGGTTTATTTGGAAACACTACCTTTCAAGGTGCTGTCTCTTCTCGGGTGGTTAACTTACATAGATATTTACTAGTTCTGGGGCCAAGTCTTGGTTTAGTAATAACATACATTGTCCATCTTTCAAAACAGTCAGTTTCCGCATCAGAACATAGACTACTAAACTTTGCCATGTGTGAATTGGGTAAGAGCAGTAATGAAGCTGAAAATGTGTTGCTGGAAAAGCGCAGCAGGTCCAGCAGCATCCAAGGAACAGGAGAATCGACGTTTCGCGCATAAACCCTTCTTCAGGAATGAAGAAAGTGTGCCCAGCAGGCTAAGATAAAAGGTAGGGAGGAGGGACTTGGGGAAGGGGCGTTGGAAATGCGATAGGTGGAAGGAGGTCAAGGTGAGGGTGATAGGCCAGAGTGGGGTGGGGGCGG
>NC_057725.1:60298512-60310390 GCF_004010195.1 Chiloscyllium plagiosum
TGGAAGAGATGCGGTGGAGGGCATCGTCGATCACATCTGGGGGGAAATTGCGGTCCTTGAAGAAGGAGGCCATCTGGGTTGTACGGATTTGGAATTGGTCCTCCTGGGAGCAGATGCGGCAGAGACGAAGGAATTGGGAATATGGGATGGTGTTTTTACAGGGGGCAGGGTGGGAGGAGGTGTAGTCTAGACTAGGAACCCTCCAACCACAAAGGATGAACTCAGATTTCTCCAGTTTTCTCATTTCCCCTCCCCCCACCTTGTCTCAGTCAAATCCATCGAACTCAGCACAGCCTTCCTAACCTGCAAACTTCTTCCTGACCTCTCCGCCCCCACCCCACTCCGGCCTATCACCCTCATCTTGACCTCCTTCCACCTATCGCATTTCCAACGCCCCTCCCCCAAGTCCCTCCTCCCTACCTTTTATCAGCCTGCTGGACACACTTTCCTCATTCCTGAAGAAGGGCTTATGCCCGAAACGTCGATTCTCCTGTTCCTTGGATGCTGCCGGATCTGCTGGCTTTTCCAGCAATACATTTTCAGCTCTGATCTCCAGCATCTGCAGTCCTCACTTTCTCCTCGAAGAGCAGTAATGAATTCAGCTGAAGGCCAAATACAGTAGTCTGTTGTCATTTACTATGCAGTCACGACTAGTGAGTCAAGCAAGATAGCAAAAAGGCATTGATATTTTTGAGACTGTAAACAAAATACTAGATACTGGAAATCTGAAAACTCCAAGTACTATTGAGTGTGTCCAGCGTTGTCTCTTTACGTTTGTAGAATATCCTGATGGGGACAATGGAAGAAGGGGAATGAAGCACAGAATAAAAAGAAAGGTGATCAGGATCCATCTCATGAAGCATAAAAATATGCAATTAAAAATAATCAGCCTTGAAATTCTTTTAAGTTATACAGAACATCGATTTAAGCTTCCAAAACAGAGTTGAAATTTGTGCCTAGCTCTCAATAGGCACTTTGAGAATTGCTGTCCAGCTGGGAACTGGATCATTTGCTCCCCTTTGCCTCCCGGGAAATGTAGTCCCCTCCGGGCGCAAGACATACTGGGAGTTGTAGGCCAGAGGCGCCACATCAGACGACTCGCAGATTGACAGCTGCACATTCAACACAGCGGGGTGGGATGAAATGAAATATTCATTCCGTTACCATGAAAAGAATGGGCGTCACTGTGTTTTATTTATCCGACTCTACTTATTAATGCACGGTGTACTTCCAACCGATGATCGCAGATGCAGTGGATAGTGATGGCGAATGTGTGTGTTAGGGCTGAGGGGCGATGCTTACTAAGCGTGGCGGAGGTAAACAGAGGCTGCGAGGCCGTAGGCCGCTGGCGACGTCGACGCCGCGTTTGTTGTTGCCATCGCTGGGGGGGTGGGGAGAGATCGACGATCGAGGACGGCTTCCTCCCAACCCCCCCCCCCCTCCCCCCCGCAACCGGCAGGGGAGCCAGGACGCTGCTCTGTTGGACTCCGAGGGATCGGAGAAGTCTGCTGGAATGTGAGGGGTGAGTGGCCGCTGGGGCTTGGGCTTGGGCTTGAGTCCCGGGGGGGGTGGGAGGAGGGACCATCTACCAATACCGTCTTCACCTTCTGAAAATGTGCTTGTTTTCTTATGTGTGTGTATGATTTTATGGCACCGTGCAGCTTTCGCGTCTATTTCCACTTTGTGCGGCTAAAATGTAAGTTGTTGTTGTTGACTGATTTTGGGCACTGGCACGAAACCGCCGGCCGAATGGCCTCCTCTCCTTGCTGTGGTGTTGAGAAGCAAACTGCAATTTTAGCGTGAATGTTTCGGATCGGGCGGCCCTTCCTCGGAACCGATTTCTCTCCACAGAAGCTGCCTGACCTGCTGAGCTTTTCCAGCAATTTTCGCTTCTGCTTCTGGTTTACAGCATCCGCACTTCTTTCGGTTTCTATTCGGTGCAATTTCAGCACCGAGGGTAGTGAAGGACTGCGATGTTCAAAAGTTTTCCAGGAAAGTAAACGCGCCATTGATTTCTTAACCACGACTGGAAACTGCACTCTGCAGTGTCCTTAGGTACATACAGTGGAGTTTGTTGATGCCAACGTACAGCTTTCCAGTGAATTTCAGGCTGGTTTGTGAGGCTGCTTTTAATTTGTATTTTCTGATACTACCGAACGCCAATTGCAGACTGTGACCCAAAAGTCGCAAGTTACTTAGGAGCAGGAATAGGCAATTCAGTTAGGTCGTGGCTGACCATTATTCCAAAGTCACTTTTCTGCGCTAATTCCATTTCCATTTCTGTCTAGAAGTTAACCGATTTCTGTCTTGAACATACTCAATGATTAAGTTAGCCCTCTGGCAAAGCTCCCCTACTTGTTTTCCTACTGTGCAGACTTCCAATGTCCGTATGCGGCAACAGTTTATGGAAACAAATGCATCAACATGCTTTTTGGTGTTTGCAGGTTCCCCCACACACCCCCTAAAAAAGCAGCTGCACATCTTGGAAAGAATGTTCTCCTCTGGGATAATGAATTCCAACGATTCCCCACCCTCTGGATGAAAATGATTTCTCCTCAGTCTTGAATGATCTGCGCTTAGTCTGGAATTGTGACACTTGGTTCTAGATTCACCAACCAGGGGAAATTCCTATCAACAATCACCCTGAAATGCACTGTAAGAATTTTGTAAGTTTCAGTGGGATAACCGTTCATTCTTTGAAACTCTAGAGAATACAGGCCCAGTCTCTTCAATCTCTCCTCACGATAAAATTCGGCTATCGCAGGGGTTTATTGGTGAACCTTCATTGCACTCACTCTATAGCAAGTATATCCTGCCTTAGTTATAAGGTGTTTATTTTCTTCTGTACTCAACTCCCCTTGTGATGACCATTTGCCTGCCTTATTGTTGTACCTGCATGCTAGTATTTGGTGTCTCATGAATAAGGACACCATGGTCCCTTTGACAATAACATTTCCCATCCTCTTACTTTAAAATCTTTGTATTTTTTTCTACCTCCATGTTTATCTACATTATATTCCATCTGCCATATTCTTATCTATTCATTTAACCTGCTCAAATCCACTTGAAGCCTCCATGCAACATCCTTTCAATTTACATTCTAATCTAGTTTTGTGACTTCAACCATTTTGGAAATGTGACAAGGTATCCCCACATCCAAATCATGAAACAAATTGTTCACAAGTTGTGACCTTATTATATTTGCATTACTCCACAGCATGCCATCCTGAGACTGAGTTGTCTACTTTCTGCCTGTTCATCAATTTTAAATTGTACCAATGTATTAACCCCAATCCCTCTCAGTTTAATTTTTTTTTTACTAATGTTCCATTGAAGATCTATCAAGTCTTTCAAAAGTCCGAACACAGCACATCCACTGGTTCTTCTTTATCTATGCTACAAGGAAAATTCTCAAAAAACTCCAAGTTTGTCAACTTGATTTTCCTTTCATTAAATCCTTGTTAACTCTACCTGAGTTTTTAAAATGTCCAGTTATTACGTCCTTTACAATAGCTTTTAATGCCTCCCTAATACTGATGTCAAACTAACAGATCTACAGTTGTCCTTTCTCCCTCTCCCTTTTAAATGATGAGTTAACATTTGCTACCTTTCAGTCTGCAGGAATGCTTTCAGTATCCATGTCATTTTGGAATGATAAACATAAATGCATGCCTCTCTGTAGTCATCATCTTGACACTCCAGAATGTAACTCATATGGTCTAATGGATTTATCAGTCTCCAAGGTCTGTGTGTGGCAGCAGTATATGGAAGCGAATGCATCAGCATGCCATTTGGTGAGTGCAGAATTTCCCAACAGCTGCACAGCTTAAAGGGACTGTTGCCTTCTGGTTAGTGAATTCCAATGATTTCCCACCCTCTGAATGAAAATAATTGTTGGCAGACATTTTAGATATTTTTAAGATAAATTACTGATAAGCAAGTAGTCAAAAGGTTATCGGAGGTGGATGAGAATGTGGAGAAATCAAAACAGCCATGATCTTACTCAATGGTAGCAGAGGCTCCTAATTCTCATGTTCATATTTAGTTTCATCAGTATTTTTCAATTCATCACTGTAAACTTTTCTTTCACCTGTAATGGGCCCACATTTGTCCTGGCTAATTTGTCTTTTTCTGTACCCAAACAAGTTTCACTATTGTCTTTGTATTTCTTTCTCGATTAGTTTCCTGGTAACATACAAATGGAAGCTACTGTAAAATGAAAGTCTTATACAATCCAAAAAGTAACCTTATGAGTCACAACTTGGATGTGGAGTACCACAGAGATCAATTAAGTTTATTCCTGCTGAGTTTATTGCTTATACTTGCCTGTTGGATCATCTTGATTTGGATAATCAGACAAACGAATGCTGACAAACAATATTTCAGGAGAAAGTGAGGACTGCAGATGCTGGAGATCAGAGCTGAAAAATGTGTTGCTGGAAAAGCGCAGCAGATCAGGCAGCATCAAAGGAGCAGGAGAATCAACGTTTTAGGCATAAGCCCTTCTTCAGGAATAAGGAGGGTGTGCCAAGCAGGCTAAGATAAAAGGTAGGGAGGAGGGGCGTTGGGAATGCAATAGGTGAAAGAAGGTTAAGGTGACGGTGATAGGCCGGAGAGGGGGTGGGGGCGGAGAGGTCGGGAAGAAGATTGCAGGTCATGAAGGCGGTGCTGAGTCCGAGGGTTGGGACTGAGATAAGGTGGGGGGAGGGGAAATGAGAAAGCTGGAGAAATCTGCCTAATTAAGTATTACTTATTAGACAAAACGTTAAATCTGTAAGTTAGAACTACACTACTTAACTTATCATTAAATGGTTGAGTTCATATATCATTTCAAGTTTTTTTTAATTCAAGGTCCTTTTCAGTAACTGATATATCATTCAGTTGAAAGAACTGATTGAAAGAACTACACAATTTGTCCTACTTCCTTGCTGTTTCACAAAAGCTGTGCTAATTTTAATTGCAAGTATTTAATTCCTATTTTGAAAATTGCAATTGAACTTGTTTTCAGGATATGCATTCCAGAATATAACTCACTAATTTTCTTTGTGTGGTGAAATGTTGGAAAGAAATGGGAGTTCTGCACAGAAAGGTGAAATCTTTCACTGAGAGGAAGAATAATAAACAATAATGGGTGTGCAAAAGACAAAGATAATATAATATTGTTGAAGGGAATGCAGGAATTTAAAAAAGGACAGTGTTATTAGTGAATTGTATGAAGATCTAAATAAAGGTAGTCCTTGATTTATAGAGGCAAACAATTGGCAAAACCTTTTTTTAATTCATTCATGGAATGTGGGTGTTGCCAGCTAGTCAGCATTTATTGCCTTCCCTAGTTACCCTTGAAAAGTGGCGGTGAGCTGTGTTTTTGAACCAGTGCAGTCCACCTTCTGTGGGTTGATCCACAATGCCTTGAGGGAAATCCAGGATTTTGACCCCAGTGACAGTGAAGGGACGGTGATATCTTTCCGACTCAGGATGGTGAATGGCTTGAAGGGGAACTTGCGGGTGGCGGTGTTCCCATTTATCTGCTGACCTTGTCCTTCTCAATGGAAGTGATCATGGGTTTGGAAGGTTCTGTCTGAGGATATTTAGGGAACTTCTGCAGTACATCTTGTAGATAGTAGCAACAGGGTGTACTGGGCATAGGTGGTGGAGGGAGTGGATGTTTATAGATATGGTATCAGTCATGTGGGCTACTTAGTCCTGAATGGTGTCAAGCTACTTGAATATTGTTGGAGCTGCACCCATCCAGGCAAATAGGGAGTGTTCATCACACTCCTGAACTTGTGCCTTGTAGATGATGGCCAGGCTTTGGGGAGTCAGGAGGTGAGTAATTTTCCTAGCCTCTGATCTACTCTTGTCGCCATTATGTTTAATGTGATTTTGTCGAGTTGAGTTTCTAATCAATGGTAACCCCCAGGCTGTTGATAGTGGGGGATTCAGTGATGGTAACATTATTAAATGTCAAGGGATGGTGATTAGATTGTCTCTTATTGGTGATTGTCATTGCCTGGCATTTGTGTGAACAAATGTTACTTGCTACTTGTCAACCCAAGCCTGGATATTGTCTAGATCTTGTTGCATTTGAACTATGGACTACTTCAGTATCTGAGGTGCTGAATATTGTGCAATCATCAGCAAACCTCATGATAGTAGAGATAAAGAATCCTTTGAAATTTAAAAGCTTGAAGCATAGACGAAGTAACAACCGTCATGGTAAAAGTCCTTTGAGAATTGGAAGTGATAACAAAAATTTGGGATCCAACTTTACCAAAGGAATCCTTGGCACAACATCGTGGGCCAAAGGGCCTGTTCTGTGCCGTACATTTCTATGTTCTATGATACAGTTGAAGTGATTTGAGACATTCATTATTCACTGTTATCTAAGAAATAATAGTTTAGAACTACATGTTATGGTTTTGAAAATTGTAATAGAAATAATTACACATTTGAAAGCGGATTTGGTGAAAGCAAGTCTGAATCTATCGTAACATGAGAGAAAATATTTAAGCTAAGAACAATCTTCAAAGACGTGTACAAGTAAACAAGAACATATGCTTTAGAGACTATGAAGAAGTGTTACATTGGTAAAAATAATTGAAGTTAAAAGGCACAAACAGAAATTACTGGAGAAGCTTAGCAAATCTAGCAGCACCTGTGAAGAGAAATCAGAGTTAATATATCGGGTCCAGTGACCCTTCCTCAGAACCGCAGTTTTTGTTTCCCATTTACAGCATCCACAGTTCTTTCAGTTTTTATTACATTTAAAGACATGTTTCTGAAATATGACCTTAACAAAAACAATGTACTATTTATCCAGAGCCTGTAAAATGGAACCAAATAATGGAAATCAAGAGAGAAAAGAGACAATCATCTATATTTCAAGTGGAGAAGAATACGGCAAGGCTGCATACTGCTTTCAGAATTATTCAATCTGTCAGCAAAATAGCTTTTCAGAGAATGCAGTATATCTCAGGGGAAAAACATTGTCCACAAGAACATAACAAATGCCTACCTGATATGCTGGCAACACAACGCTGCTGCAGAATCAGAAGGGGTCTGACATAATAGCAAAGATCAAGTAAAATCTCAAAGTTTCAAATCTGAATTGAGTATGAATGCTGAAAAGATAAAACAATAGTCTTTGGAAGAAAGATTTGAAATAAAACTGAAAGCTTTAAAATAAAATAAAACTTGAAGAAGATAATGAAGCTTGAAGAAGAATCACAACTGATGATGACTAATTAGATACTGAAGTTAGAAAGAAAAGGCAACCCAAAGAAATTTTGTGAAGGTATAAGATGTATTAACAGCAAGAAAACTCAATCTTGCAATGAAGGGAGTAAAACCTCAAAACAAAAACTACATTCTATCCACTTCCCTGTGTGCCTCAGAAGTCTGGAAAATAAGTGAAGGTCTGTAGAAGAAAATAGAGGCCTTTGAAATGTGTATGTTCGGACATATGCTACAAATTCTATACGTATATCACGAGATAATTGACAAAGTACTTAATGTTGCATGAGCAGAAAGAGAATTCCTGAAAAATGACATCCAGAGGAAAATGTCAGTATTTCAGTCATTTCATCAAGGCTGAAAAGCTACAGTAATCTCTGCTGGTGTGGAGGGCAGTAGAAAGAGGCATTGTTGGATGATGGATGTTATAATGGAGCTACAGTAGCTGTATGAGAATGTTGCAAGATAAGTAGGCATGACAGCAGATCTCCAGGCAAGAATAGCTACAATCCAAGGTGTTGACAACATACTCAAGAATAACTTTGGAAAGGAAAAAGTATATATGCGTGGCAAGAAAACAATTGTAGGATTGCAAGAAGATATTGTGGGAGTGACCTTATTATTTAAAAGAACTTGAGCAGGGACAATGTGCTATAAATCAATGGCATTGCTCATTAAAACAACTAATGGAATCAAAAGTAGAAATATTAAAATCCATTAGATGGGGAGGAATTGAAATATGTTTAGGATTTATTTATAAAGGTAATTTGTTTGAGTTTGAAGTCTAATTTAGCAAATGCATTAGTGTACACTTCCTCTTGTCCTGTTTTTTTTCTCTCTCTTCATTCATGAGATATGAATGTAACTGACAGAAGCATTTATCACCAGTCCTTGATAGCCTGAAGCTGAGTGTGTTGTTAGGCCAGTTCAGAGGGCAGTTCAGAGGGCAGTTAAGAATGAAGCACGTTGTTTTAAGTCTGGAGGCCAAACCAGGAAAGGATGGCCGAATTCCTTCCTTAAAAGTTACTGGTGAGTCAGATGGGTTTTTAAAACAATTGACTGGTTGTATGGTTGCCAAAACCACCACCTCTGGCCCAAAAAGAAGAGATGACTTGCAACATTTTGGGCAAAGCGTCACAATAACTCCCCACACAGTGTAGGTATAAAAAGCCTTGGTTTGTTAATTGTCCGTTGCAAAGTAAAATGTTAGAGGCAGCAGGTACTTCATTGCTGACTCTTCTCATGCCTCAACATATTTAGTTCTCCAGTGACATTGAATTCAAATACTTTTCTTATCACATAATGTCATTGAAACAGTTGAAAGAGTAAGAAAATTGCGGTAGTTGTTAGAGCTTTGGATTAAATAGATGTGACTTCAAAAGCAGCTTTCAAAGTGAGACTTGAGTCTTTCAAGGTCAGCAGAATACTTCTAATCAGAATTTTTAAGTTATAATTTTGATGTTAGACAGATGAAACTAACATTTACAGTACTGTTTTAATTTTCTTTCATGGGATTTCAAGGTTGTTGGAAATGTCAGCATTTGTTGGCCATCCCTAATTGCGCCTTGAATTGAGTGACTTAATTGCCCCCGAACAAAGTCTGTTTAAAAGCATTACTGTGGCTGTGGAGTCATATGTAGGACAGAGTGAACACTGATGTCAGATGTGTTCCTAAGGGACATTAGAGAACCAGATGTATTTTAACAGCAATAGATTAAAGCTCATGGTAGCCATGACTGAGATTTATTTGAACATCATAACATTTGGAATTACAAACAATACAATGTGGATTCAGAAATAATAATAACAAAGAAAGGAATGAAACAGGTCGACCACCTGACATCAGCCTAGACATTGGAAGTGACAATGACAAACACTGCCCAGTCATTCCTCCTCTTCAACATCTGTGGGCTCGTGCCAAAATTGGAGAGGTGTCTCACAGACAGTCAAGCAACACCCTGAGATTGTCATAGACAAAGGACTATACTTTTACACACCAAGTCCCAGACACATTCATCACAATCCCTGGATATTTTCTGTCCACCGAGCAGAGCAAATTCTCTGGAGGTGGGACACTGGAAGGAGTTGCCCTGGAAATCCTCAACCTGATTCTGGTTCCATGAAATCAGGCCAAACATAGGCAAGTAAAACTTCTACTGTATACAGTTTTCGAGCAGTCGATATATCAAAACATTACTTGAAGAAAGCACTGAGAGTGACGATAGCACAGAATGTACTCTGTGTGAGGGGCCTTCAAGGCCAATATCAGCAGTGTCACATTAGTACTACCACTGACTGAACTGATCTGGCCAACTCCGAGGATATAGCTGCGAGACTGTATTTGTGGTAAATGGTGAAGAAACTAACAGGACGGAGAATCGTACTTGATCATTAGCGGGTTTTGAGAAGATTTGCAGCTCAGGTTGAGGTTCTGGATGCAGATTTGCTCACTGAGCTGGAAGGCTCATTTTCAGACATTTCGACGAGGTCACATCATCAGTGAGCGTCCGGATGAAGCACTGGTGGTATGGCCTGCTTTCCATTTATGTATTTAGGTTTCCTTGGGTTGGTGACATCATTTCCTGTAGTGATGTCATTTCCTGTTCTTTTTCTCAGGGGATGATAAATGGGATCCAAGTCAATGTGTTTGATTGATAGAGTTCCAGTTGGAATGCCACGCTTCTAGGAATTCTCATGTGTGTCTTTGTTTGGCTTGACCTAGGATGGATGTGTTGTCCCAGTCGGAGTAGTGTCCTTCTTTGTCTGTATGTAAGGATAGTAGTGAGAGAGGGTCATGTTGTTTTTGTGGCCAGTTGATGTTCATATATCCTGGTGGCTAGTTTTTTGCCTGTCCTCAATGTTGTTACAGTTCTTGTAATTTATAAATGACATTAGTTTTGCTTGTTGCCTGTATAGGATTTTCAAGTTCATTCGCTGCTGTTTTAGTTGCTGGTGGATTTGTGGGCTGCCATGATGCCAAGAGGTCTGAGTAGTCTGGCAGTCATTTTTGAGATGTCTTTGATGTAGGGGAGAGTGGCTAGGGTTTCTGGACCTTTTTTTATAATCTGCTTGTTTGGGTTTGTTGCTGACAAATCGGTGGACTGTGTTCGTTGTGTACCCATTCTTTTTCAGTCTGCCCTTCGTAGTTCCTCCTGTGTTACAGTGTGTGGTGGCTCGTTGAAATAATATTCTCATGCATCTTCGTTTGTGGATGTTGGGATCATTGCTTCTGTGGTTCAGTATTTGGTCCATATATGTTGTTTTCCTGTAGACTGTCCCCATTGGTTGTTTGCTCGACTACATCATCTAAGAATGGTAGTTTGTTGTTGTTTTTCCTCCTCTTTAATTAATTTTATGCCAGTAAGGGTATTATTGATGGTCTTGAAGGTTTCCTCTCATTTAGTTTGTTCAGTGATGACAAAGATGTCATTGACACAATGGATCCAAAATTTGGGTTGGATGGTTGGCAGATCTGTTTGTTTGAGTTTGTTTTTGCATACAGATGAGGAAGGACACCACTTCAACAAGGACAAGCCAAACTGAGACACACGCGAGAATTCCTAGAAGCATGGCATCCCAACTCTATCAGCAAATGCATTGACCTGGATCCCATTTACCACCCCCTGAGAAAAAGAACGGGAAATGATGTCTCCACAGGAAATGATGTCACCTTCACCAATCCAAGGAAACCTAAACACAGATAGGAAGTGGGCCATACCACCAGTGCTTCATCCGGAGGTTCACTGATGATGTTATCTGATATGGTGACAAAATGTCTGAAAATGAACCTTCCACTTCAGCGTGCAAACCTACATCCAGTACTTGACCCTGTCTTCACCAATCTCCATGTTGCTGATGCAACTGGAGAAATATTGGTGACAGCGACCACCATAGAATTCTTGTGGAGGCAAGGTTCGGTCTTCACATTGAGTATATTTTGAACCACCTTTTGTGGTGAAACCAACATAAATGAGACAGAATTTGATCAGATTGTGTAAGTCAACTGAACATCCATGAGGCTGAATCTGCATTGATGGGAAAAGAGCCCATTTTCTATGAATCACTGCAGGCTATCGGGAGCAACAGAATTGTATTGAATCACAATGTATAACCTCATGACCCTTCATATCCCTTCTCTGCCATTAATATCAACCTTGGTTCAGTGGAGAGTGCAGGAAGACCTGCCAAGATCAGCACCAGACTTGCCTAAAAATGAGGTGGCAACCTGTTGAGCATATCACACAGGAGTACTTATCAGTGGAAGTAAAAACAATGACTGCAGATGCTGGAAACCAGACTCTGGATTAGTGGTGCTGGAAAAGCACAGCAGTTCAGGCAGCATCCGAGGAGCAGGAAAACCAACTTTTCGGGCAAAAGCCCTTTATCAGGAATACAGGCAGAGTGCCTGAAGTGTGAAGAAATAAATGAGAGGAGGGTGAGGGTGGGGAGAAAGTAGCATAGCCTACAATAGGTGCGTGGGGGTGGGGATGAAGGCAATAGGTCAGGGAGGAGGATGGGGGAAAGTAGCAAATAGTACAATGGGTGGATGGGGGTGGGATGAAGGTGATAGGTAAGAGAGGAGGGTGGAGTGGATAGGTGGAAAAGAAGATAGGCAGGTAGGACAAGTCATGGGGACAGTGCTGAT
>NC_057725.1:60310708-60411865 GCF_004010195.1 Chiloscyllium plagiosum
AGGGAGTGTTGCTGAACAAAGAGACTTTGGAGTGCAGGTTGATAGCTCCTTGAAAGTGGAGTCGAAGATAGATAGGATAGTGAAGAAGGTGTTTGGTATGCTTTCCTTTATTGGTCAGAGTATTGAATACAGGAGTTGGGAGATCACGTTGCGGCTGTACAGGACATTGGTTCATTGTTGGAATATTGCGTGCAAGTCTGATCTCCTTCCTATCTGAAAGATGTTGTGAAACTTGAAAGGGTTCAGAAAAGATTTACAAGGATGTTGTCAGGGTTAGAGGATTTGAGCTATAGGGTGAGGTTGAACAGGCTGGGGCTGTTTTCCCTGGAGCGTCGGAAGCTGAGGGGTGACCCCTTAGAGAGATTTACAAAATTATGAGTGGCATGGATAAAATAAATAGACAAAGTCTTTTCCCTGGGGTCAGGGAGTCCAGAACTAGAGGGCATAGGGTTAAGATGAGAGGGAAAAGATATAAAAAAGACTTAAGGGGCAACTTTTCCACAAAGAGGGTGGTACGTGTATGAAATGAGCTGCCAGAGGAAGTGGTGGAGGCTGGTACAATTGCAACATTTAGAAGGCATCGGGATGCGTATATTAATAGGAAGGGTTTGGAGGGATATGGGCCTGGTCATAGAGATGTACAGCATGAAAACAGACCCTTCGGTCCAACCCGTCCATGCCGACCAGATATCCCAACCCAGTCTAGTCCCACCTGCCAGCACCTGGCCTGTATCCCTCCAAACCCCCTATTCATATACTCGTCCTCTTAAATGTTGCTATTGTACCAGCCTCCACCACGTCCTCTGGCAGCTCATTCCATATACGTACCACCCTCTGCATGAAAACATTGTCCCTCAGGTCTCTCTTATATCTTTCCCCTCTCATCCTAAACCTATGCCCTCTAGTTCTGAACTCCCCGACCCCAGGGAAAAGACTTTGTCTATTTCTCCTATCCATGCCCCTCATAATTTTGTAAACCTCTATAAGGTCATCCCTCAGCCTCCGACACTCCAGGGAAAACAGTTTCCGTGCTGTACATCTCTATGACTGCCCTTGACATCAACGCCATATTTGACCAAATAAAGTAACAAAGAGGCCTAGAAAAATTGAGTTGATAGAAACTGGAAGAGAAGGGCTCTCTGTCTGTTGGAGTCATACCTAGCATAAAGGAAATTAGCTGTTGTTGGGAGGTCAGTCATCTCATTGGGAGTTTCTCAGGGTAGACATTTTCTAATCAAGCTGTTCAGCTTTGTTACTACACAACTCTGGAGCAGATGAGTCTCAAACCCAGACCATCTGGCTCAGAGGTAGGGACGCTTCAACTACACCTCAAGAACATTACCAAGAGGAAATAAAGCTCTGTATCCCCTGCAGTGCACACCTCTCTCTCTACCCGTACTGAGTATGCATCCTTTATCCCCGTACTGAGCATAGATCCCATCTGCAATATCTTTAGCAAGGTGAATAAGTTCACCAAAAGCTAGTGTTTAGAAGAAAATTAGTAAACTGTTTCCACCTTGAGCATCTACTGCATGTTCAAATTTCTATAAAGTAAAACAATGCAACGTGATTAATTAAGATTTGAGGAAGGAAGGGAGGGAAGACCAAAACTTACGTTTTGAAAGTTGATGCGCAAACTATTTTACAAATTCATATATACACGGCCAATGCACTTTAAATTTGCTTGTTACATATTTATGTATTAATTGCTCGAGTAAACGTTCTATGTTATGGTAATGAGAAACCTTCCCCCTTTATCTCTTTATGGAATTGTTGTAAATGAAACCATCATCCGTTGCATGAATAACCTGTGACCAATGTCACAGAATAGTAGTGAGTCAGATTCAAAATAAATAACTCATTCTTTAGTTTTTACTTGTTAGAGGGGAGTCCATCGAAGTGCTCTTGTAACCATTTATAGTAGCTGCCAAAGGGAAATTGTTTGAGCATTTTCAAATCGTGTAACTTTTTATTTTCTGCGTTACCTTTAGATTTTTTTCGCCATGGACGGTGAACTGAGCCCTCAGGATAAGAAGGATCTGGATAAGTTCATTAAGTTCTTTGCCCTGAAGGTACAAATCTCCACATATGATACTGATTTAACATGAATTGAAAGGGAACATGTTAAGAAATGCAAATCTTTTAATTTATACAAGACAAACTAAGTAAACCTTGTCATAGTTTTAATTTCAGGTAATATAATTTCTCCTTCCTAGCAATGTATATCAGATCTCTCAGTAGTTGCTTTTATTGTAACCTACCCTCAGTGGTTCAAAACCACCTTTTTGACATTTGCCATTTTTTTTTACAGAAGTACATGCTGAAGAGGTTAAATGCTCACTTGTAATGAAACACTTTATAGAATTGTTGTAATTAAAAACTGAGGTGCCAACATTTGTGGGCAATGACTCACTAATGCATATGATCGTCCACTTAGGAAATTCCATGTCACTGGCCATGGGTTCTGTGGGTCCTTGCATAGCTGGTGAGCTCAATCCTAGAGCCGCATCTCCAATCACACATTTTGGCTGGTATCTCCGGGCGGTGGAATTGGTCCATGGTTTTGAGGTCATTGGCGTTTCTTTCTCCGATTCTCTTTCAGTACTTCCTCATGCTGATGGGTGTTCTCAAAGAATTGTGTCTCTTCCTCGAGAAGCTTTATCCAAGCTTTTTCTGAAGAAACATCTTTCATGTGTTGACATCTATGTTTCATTTCTTGAGAGAAGACTTCAGGAATCTTTGAAATACTTGCTTTGTCCTTCTCTCATTTGAGTGCCATTCTTGGATGAAGAAGATCTGCTTTGGCAGTCAGAACTTTGGCATTACTGGCTAGCAGAGTTGGTTTTGGATGATCATGGCCTTTGCTGGTGCTACCAGGTATTTCAAGGATGCTGATGTTAGTCTACCTGTCTTCCCAGCTGATACAGAGGATCTGTCTCCAACAACATTGATAGTACTTGTCAAGGGCCTTGAAGTAGAATCTGTATGTTGTCCAATGTTCAGAGCCACATAGATGAGTTGGAAGGGTGACTGCTTTATACTGTACACAAGGATCTTGATATCAGCACAAAAATCATTGTCGTCAAAGACATGTCCTTAGATGTCCAAAAGCAGCACTTGCAGATTAGATGCGATGTTGAATTTCTACATCGATGTCAACCTTAGATAAGAGGTAGCTTCGTATCACAGGAAATATTCAATGTTTAATAGGAATTCTCCATTGATCTTAATGGAGGCACGGTCCAGAACTTGTCACTATTATTGAGATTGAGACTAATAGTTCGGAATACTTCCATAAAGGTATTAAATGAGACTTGGAGTCTCTTTGAAAAGAACAGAGATGACATCATCATACAGAAGTTCCACGAGTGAGGTCAGTATCATGTTTCATCTTGGATTTTAACTGGTTGAGATTGAAAAGTTGTTCATCCATCCTGTAGACCATGTCCATCTCACTGAGAAGCTTAGTGTTGACTAGATGAAGAACAGTGGTGTTGATGATGAAGAAAGGGGTGGGGGAAATGGCACTTCCCTGCTAATCCCTGTCTTGACCTCAAAGGATTCCTTTAGTGAGGACCATTGCCAACATTTTGTCATTGGAGGAGACGGGGGATGTTATGAATTTCTCTGGCTTGCCAGATTTTGACAGAGACTGCCTTCGATTTTCTGGAGTGACTGAGTCAAAAGCCTTGGTTAGATTAATGAAGGCCACATGGAGTGCTGGGTGATATTCGTGGCATGTCTTTTGGAGTTGCTGAGGATGAAAATCATGTCCATTGTCTACAGTTTGTTTGGAAGCCTCAGTGGCTTTCAGGAAAGATCTCCTCAAAACTTTAACTAGAAACTAAGGTAAAAAATCATCTCAGTGTCAAATACTACGAAATAGACCAATGATTTGCAACTCAACCAACTACTTTTTAAGTTACCTTCAATCCTAGTACGAAACACAGAGCATAGCAAATACTTAAAGTATAACATATGTTTACAAACATTGAGAAAGCATGTCACAAGAGGGCAACACAGTGGCTCAGTGGTTAGCACTGCTGCCTCACAGCACCAGGGTCCCAGGTTCAATTCCAGCCTCGGGTGACTGTCCGTGTGGAGTTTGCACATTCTCCCTGTGTCTGAGTGGCTTTCCTCCGGGTGCTCCGGTTTCCTCCCACAGTCCAAAGATGTGCAGGTCAGGTGAATTGGCCATGCTAAATTGCCCCATAGTGTTAGGTCAGTTAGCCAGAGGGAAATGGGTCTGGGTGGGTTACTCTCGGAGGGTCAGTGTGTACTGGTTAGCCCGAAGGGCCTGTTTCCACACTGTAGGGAACTAATCTAAAAAAAAAGTCACATAGAATGGGAAGTATATCTGTAGATTGAAGACTAGAATTTTTATTAATGGCCAGCTTCTGTTTCTGACCAACACACATTTATTTGCATCACTTGATTTTGTTTTTAACACAGTCAAATAATGATCAACTGCTTTTCAAAAGGTAGATTCTCCTGTTGGTTTGATAGATGAGTGCTCATCAATAAGGGGAAAAGAACAAAAAACAGAATTGTTTCAAGCCTCCAGCTAATTGTCCATTAAATCCATTTTTGATTTGAGATTTCAAACAGCCAATTTAACATTCCAAACACATTCACAATCACAGTGGATAAACATTACTGCTAAGACTATTAAAATGCAATTTTTTTAACACTATGAAAATACAGTATAAGCATTGCGGTAGTGTGACTACATGAACCCTCTTTCACATGATCTTCTTTTAATGACCTATTATTGGTGTTCTTAATGTGGCAACTTTTAAATGTAAAACTGTAGCTCATGGATTGATTTAAAACTTTATTTGTTGGCATTTTTTTGTTAATTGTTGTATTCTGTTAAGATTTTTGTAGAGAGAAGGTGAAAATGAATTAGATTTTATTATTTCTCTTTTCCCACCTCAGGAGTCAGAATTGTAAATTACTTTGCTTCTAAATTATAAAGTTTATCTTCAGTAAAATGTTAACCCATTGTTCCTAATGTTGGACATAAAGAAATTACTCTATTCTTGGCGATACCTGTGTGTCAATAAAGTCACTGAATATTTTTCAGACCGTCCAGGTAATTGTGCAAGCACGACTTGGAGAAAAGATATGTACCCGTTCGTCTTCCTCTCCTACGGGCTCAGACTGGGTAAGAAAACTAGCCTCCCTCACTTCCCAATTTTCTGCCCTACTTTCCCATGCTGTCCTTCATAACCTTGTACAAATAATTTACTTGTAAGTCTAGGCTGAAGGTTTTGGTAAACTATTGACTTATTGTGGAGGATTGGTCTTTCATTCAAGCCTGCCTCATATTCTTACCCACTATCTGTACCTTTTTACTTTTACTTCCCTGCTGACAGTTACAGAATAGTAATCACGGTCAGAAACCTCGTCTGTTTTTATTGTGCGCTCTCTCACACACGCACATCCAAGTACATCAATATATCTAGTTCAGGGTCACATTACTGCCTCATTCTTTATTTCTAATTATTGTGCATGTAACTTCTGATTTTTATGTAAATTTATTCATGTTCCTGTTACAGTTTAACCTTGCAATAAAGGACATACCAGAAGTCACCCATGAGGCTAAAAAAGCACTGGCAGGCCAACTTCCTGGAATTGGACGGTCAATGTGTGTAGAAATCTCTCTCAAGACGTCTGAGGTAAAGATCTGAATTTAGTTTAATGAATCATAAATATTTGTATACCATTCACCTCCTTTTCCAAGCTTTCTTTCATAACTCCTGGACTATCAATATTTTATGAGTATCGGTGCTGAACTGCAATTTCATTATCTTATACTTCCATTTATTCAGCAAATGGAGGATAGGTGGGTTCCATTTTGGTAAATAATTGAGACTTTGCTCTGGTGGTTGCTGTAATTCCTAAAGCTTTCCACAGAATAAATTTTGACTAGGTTGCTTGCAGTTTTGCTGTCAATAGTTGTAACTAGTTGTTTTTTGTCCTTCTCTTAAAATTATTGATTTGATTTGTGACACCCGATTCCATAAGCACCAACAATTTTCACATCTATAGTCACCACGCAGCCATATTAGGGCTGCATTTAATCTCTCACAGCAGTGCCATACATGATTTGTTTTATAATCTAGTTCTAACATTAGTCAAACACTTAAGTATCTTATTTGAAATGAGTTTTGTGGTTTCACATGGTAGCTCACCTCATAATTCTCAAGAAGCCATCTGCATACCCTGTTCTTTAAAATTTGACATAAGAATGCCAATAAGATTACTACTACAAAATAATCAGTTATCAAACCTGAATCCCTTGGGCTATATTTGATTTCCAAGTCTTAGTAATCCTGCCCTTTTGACAAAGGCACACCTTCCCTGTTTTAAAATACTTTTTACTTTCTCACTTTTTTAATTTTAATTTTAATATAATGATGTTACACATTTTGTATTCACATTTAGCAGATAAATTGTTCTTTTCTCCATCAGTTCAAAGTCTTCTTGATGCCATTTCCTCTTTAGTTCTCATTCACATTGTCACTATGTCACCTTATCCTTAAACTTAATTAATTCTTAACCATGTGTTGTTTAATTTTGCCCTCCAACTTAGATCTTACAATTGGTGTGTATGTTCTTTGTCCTTTTCCTCTGCAGCAAATTAGGTTAATGTTAGTTTTCTGCCAAGGCCTTTTAGGGTCCTGTTCTCATTTTGATGCTAATGCCTATTTGGTTGAACAATTTAAAAGTTGAGGTTGTGTATTGCTGTTAAGTAATGCTTTATTGTATTAGTGTTGTACTTCTGAATTCAGCGATAAATATTTTCGTTTGGTTCAAGGTCAAAACCATTTTTTCTAAATGAGTGTCCATTGTTTATGAGTTAGAATATGCCTTTACTTGGCCAATATCCAGATAATAAGAAGCCCAGAAATCAAACAAAACCCACACTATCTATTTCAAGTGTCTTTAATAATCACAATTTTTGATTGTGATTTTTGGAATCCAACTAAGATTTACATAATATACCAGCAAACAGATTTACAGGTATTCCTCATGCAGTGTTTTGAAAAAAACATGTAGTCATACATGCATTTTGTTGCAAGGTGTGTGATTTATATATTTTAATATAGTTTATTTTAGATTTTGAATTAGTGGCACATGGGTTTTCTCTGTCTGGTATTTAATGATTAAATAGTGATTAAATGGTGATTTACTTTAAAATACAGCATTAGTGAGAGACTTTCTGGAGAGCAATAGGATTTTGTTTCCACTGGAGGGTTTTCAGGCAAAGTAAATTAGATACTACGTTATGCTTTCAGATAGAAGACTCTGAAAACATTTTTTTGGGCTTGAGGGAAACATCCACAACTTGAAACAAATTGAGGCTGTTTGCAGAAGTCTACACTGAAGTTGAATGTGTAAAACAGTTGCTCCTAAGGAAGAGTGGTAGTTCAGAGCTGTTACGAGAGAGGCATCTCAGTATAAGGATTCTCAAGACATGGCATTGAAACCACAGTTAACTTAAGCCCTATTGATGTGAAAGAGGGTGAAATTCTTTGTGGTATGAGTATTGTAAAGGAGTTTTGTTGGGTTAATGTAATTGTATTTTATCATGTGTTTTGAAATCTTCAAATTTGTCTTGTATGTAAATAGGAGAAAGTGAGGATTGCAGATGCTGGAGATCAGAGCTGAAAATGTGTTGCTGGAAAAGCGCAGCAGGTCAGGCAGTATCCAAGGAACAGGAGAATCGACGTTTCGGGCATAAGCCTGAAGAAGGGTTTATGCCTGAAACGTCGATTCTCCTGTTCCTTGGACGCTGCCTGACCTGCTGCGCTCTTCCAGCAACACATTTTCAGCTTGTATGTAAATAGTTTGCTTTATTCTATTTTATCTTTACATGCATAACAAACTTCTGTTTTATTGTTAAACCCAAATCTGCCACATTGAATGTTTGTATGTCCATGAAAGACCACTCCAATAAAACCAAAAAGGAAAACCTGATCTATCAAGCCAGATTTCTTCCTCCCACCACAGACTTGTCCAGTAATAATTTCAGTTGGGATTATAACATCATTAAAGCTTTAATATGAAGGATCCTTTGTAATAACCTTGCATAGAAACTTGACCTAACTTTGCAAGAGCATTTGCTTGTCTATCTTTATCTCTGGTAGCAGAAGACTTGCTGAATTGCTGTAGGTCAAACTTCTGTATGCTTAAAAGGTTTATAGGAATGAAGAGAATTGAACATGTAATTCAAACTAATAATACACAATGTAAATGCTTCAAAGATGAGCTTTGGAAGAACTTTTTTGTTAATTTGAATCGAATTGTCCCTTTCTGAGAGCAACATAATTCGTCTAAACATGAGAAATTAGAAGGCATTTCCTCATCTAAGAACACCCATACACTATTGCTGGAAGAGTTCAATTACAAATTAGTGCATTGGAAAAATGAACAAAGCAGGTAGCTAATTCTTTACTTGCCAATGCCTTTAAAATTACCTTTCATGTACTAAATCATAACAAGTATTTCTGAAACCTGAAAGATAGTTGACACTAATTAACTTCTAAAATAAGTTTCCTAATACTGATTTAAAATGCATGAAATTATTGTCTGGATTTCTGAAGTGCTGAGTTGGCTGTGAAGGTTTTGGGCAGTTCTGAGGACATGAAAGGTGGATACCACTTACATTAGAAACTATGCAGATTGCCACCTATTTTTCACTCCCAATATTGAATCTATCCCTCCATGTTTGGATCAATTGAAAAACTACTCTGGGGCTTCAATGGCCACTGTTAAAATGGCTTGGTAGTGCCAACACTGAATTCTGAGGGACAGAGCTGTTAGACCAGAGCAGCACCAAGAGGAGCAATCCTGACCACTCCACCTGTTGTTGGCACATTGTCTACAGTAATACAAATAGAATAGCCTGCGGTGCAGTCATCATAAAAATAATGAGTTCCACTGTGGCAATCCTCAGCCAAGTAAAATAGAACAGATCCAGCATCCAAAAACAGACTTATAATGTGTTGTTGACCATGAGCACAAACAGAGATTTGCGCCACCACAACCTGAATTGATTGACTGTCTTTTGCTCCTTAGTTGCCAACAGGTAATTAATTCTGATTTCACCCAGAGGGTGTTGAGAATCTGGAACTCACTAGAAGGCATCAGTTTAAGATTAGAGGGGCTAGAATAAAGAGTAAAAGGAACCTGAAAGGCAACATTTTTAAGCAGAGGGTGGTATGCACATGGAATGAGCTGCCAGCGGAAGTTGTTGAGGCAGGTACATTTAACAATAGTTAAAAGGCATTTCGACAAAATGCAAGAATAGAAAAGGTGGAGATGGATATGGAGAAAGTGAGGACTGCAGATGTGGAGATCAGAGTCAAAGAGTGTGGTATTGGAAAAGCACAGCAGGTTGGGCAGCAGGAGAATTGACGTTTCAGGCATAAGCTCTTCATCAGAAATGAGGCTTGTGAGCCAAGGGGGATAAGGGCCATGTGCAGAGAAATGGGGTTAGTGTAGGTGGATATTTTGGTCAACATGGATCAGTTTGAGCCAAAGGGCTTGTCTCCATGCTGTAGGACTTTATGACTCTTAAGAGATTCACTTGATCCCAGTTATCTATAGCTGAAATATGCCTCCTTATTCTTGATCAGAGCCTCAAAATCTTTATTTATCCATTGTTCCCTATACCGACCAGCCTTAACCTTCGCTCTAACAGTAACATACTGCCTCTGATCTCCTGTTTTCTCACTTTTAAAAACTTCCCACTTAGTAATCATCCCTTTACCTGTAAACAGTCTACTCCAATCAACTTTTGAAAGTTCCTATCTCATACCATTAAAGTTGGCCTCCAATTAAAAATTTTAATTTTTATACAAGGTTTGATCATTTTCCATAATTATTTTAAAACTTATAGAATTATGATTACTAGTCCCAAAATGCTCACCAGCTAGCACTTCAGTCACTTGCCCTGCCTTATTTCCTAAGAGATCAGGTTTTGCTCCTCCTCTAGTAAATACATCTACATATTGATAAAGAAAATTTCGAACACATTTACCAAATTGTTCTCCATCCAAGCCCTTAACACTATGGCAATCCCTTACTACAACCCTATTATTCTTACACTTAGATATCTGAGATTTCTCGAAATATTTGCTCCTCTGTTTCCCGCTGCCTATTTGGGGGCCTATAGTACAATCGGTTCTTGTGGTGAAGATGCACCCATTGTGCTGTTGATTAGGAAGTTCCAAGATTTTGACCCAGCAGCAATGAAGGAACAGCGACATATTCCCAAGATAGGATGGAGTAAACTTGGAGGTCATGGAGTTCTCCCAAGCTGTCTTTATCTTTTGAGGTGCTAGTGGTCATGGTTTATGAGTTAATGTTATGAAAGGTTTGGTGAGCTGTTGCAATGCATCTTGGATGTAGCTTATATACAAAACAAATCTTGTGGTGGAGGGAATGAAGTATTAAGCTAAAGTGTTTTGGAACTGTAGTTATTCAGCCAAGTGCTGCACCACACTTCTGGCTCGTGCTTTGTATTTGATAGAAGAGCTTTTAGGGAATCAGGTGTTGATTCATGCACTGCAAAATTTGCAGAATCTAACCTGCTCTTGTTGTTGAAGTATTTATGTGACTTGTCCAGTCAACTTTCTTGTCAGTGGTGACCCCTAGTGTATTGTTGTTTGGAGATAATGTCAAAGGAGGAGATGGTCATTCTCAGACACTTTGTGTGGCATGAATGTTGCTTGACCACTTGGTCCAAGCATGAATGTTATTCAGATATTGCTGTAAGTGTCGTGGACTATTTCATTAACTAAAGAATAGTAGATGGAATTGAAACATTAGCAACCATTTCTACTTCCAACTTTGGGGGAAAAACAACATAATTGCTGAAGCTGGCTGGGCCATGGACAATATCTTGAGAAACTCCTGCAGTTATGAGCTGATTGATTTCCAGTAAGCACCAAAGAGATTATTGTACTTGGTATGATACCAAGCCAGTAGAGAAGGGAGGAGGTTACAGGGTGTCTTGATAGATGGACTTACAAATTTGAACAAGATGGCAGAGAACAGATAGAAACAATGAGTTTCATATATTTAAGAGATCTAGACAGAAGAGATTTGAGACCATGAACAGTGGAAAGCTATTTCTATGTAGAATTCTGCAGTATCCATTTCAGCTTGTGTTGTCAGGGTGCATAGACTTTGCATTTGGGGTCATCAGCAGCTTCTTGTCACAGAGACTGAACTGATTTGGCAGAATACATTTGGTGTATCGACTCATGCAAAAGCAGCATGCTATTGGCAGAACTGAGCAATTCTGCATTCAACAGGTCCAGTCAAAATCTGTAATCCTGCCATATCTAATTTAGAGCAATTAGCAGGAAAAGGAGCTGGCTCCATGAAAAAGATACAGCTGAATTGTTTGCATCCATCTGCAATCAGATTTGCTGAGTGAATGATTCATCTCTGCTTTCTCCTGAGGTTTCCCCCTTTCCCACCTCTTCACTGAAGCCAAGCTTAAGCAAATGACACTATTAATGGCGTAGTGCTAATGTCACTAGGCGAGTAATAGAGTGGCCTAGGCTAATACTTTGTGGACACTGTTTTAAATCCCACCTTGGCGACTGGTAGAATTTGAATTCAGTTAGTTACTTTGAAATATATAGCTTGTCCCAGAAAAGCTGATTATTACAACTATCATTAATTATAAAAAACAAAGGTTATCTACTTTAAAAAGCAAAATGTTCTGGCCTACATGTGACCCCAGACCCTTAGCAATGTGGGTCACTCTTAACTGCCCTCAAGAGCAATTAGTGATACATAATATTTGCTGGCCTTACCTTCAATGCCTACCTCCCATGAAAGAACAAATAAAAGAAAACGTACATAATAGTTCTGTATGCCCCAGGCCAATCTTGCTACTCCAGGTCATTGCTATAGGTGTTCCATAGGGATCCATCCTCAGCTGAATAAACTTGAGGTATCATTGCAATATTATCATTGTTGGATACATGTTCTTATTCCTTCAGGGGTATTGGATCAGTATCCTAGAATTCCCCATTTGCTGTCGTGGGAATATTATTCACACAAGCACTGCAGAAGTTTTAATGATCATCATTAATGTCCCAGAGATGTGTCGAATGGAGATACTAAATGCAGTTTATTATTATCACTTGTGTCCAAGGGAAGTTTTAAAAAATTATAACAAAACAACTTTTTTTTTGTTTGCCAGCAGGGGATCTCCAACTAACTTGATTAATTTCCTGTAGTTTATTTCTAAGTCTGCTATTGCTTACTTGTAAATTGCTCTGTAAATTAGCTGAAAAGGACAAGCTCAGACCATAATTACAAGACAGGAATAATTACCATAGATCATAATTACAATCAAGTATAAATAATGAAGGGTATGAGTCTTTACATAAAATTTGATAGCTGTTCAATGTTTCTTTTTCGTATCTATATCAGCTTTGAGATTTTGGCAACAAATGTCAACATCTTCAACATTCAACAGCCTGTTTGAAAAGATGTATTTACTCCTGAGTTCTTTCTGTCTGTATTTCCTTCTTCCTTTTTTTTATAGCACTGCTTCAAACCTACCTTTCTGACCAAGCTTCTGATCATCTTCTCTAATATGTTTCTGGCTCATATTAAATTTTGTTTTGTTATACTCCTGTAAAGTCACTTGAGACGGTCACTAAATTAAAGGTGCTATATGAAAGCACAGTGTTGTTCGAGTACCTGTCAATTCTAAGATTTTTGCATATTTTGTGCCAGGGAGATTCAATGGAACTGGAGACATGGTGTTTGGAAATGAATGACAAGTAAGTTTGCTCTTTTTTTTTCAAAATAGTTTTACTGAAATAACTTGCATTTAAACCACAGAAAAGACTAGTTTTTTTTAACATGAATTGCACTAAAGATTCATATTATTGCGGTATTGATAGTGCAAGTTACACATTTAAGATGGATGTATGGTACTTCCCACACTTAATTTAGAATATGGCAATCAGATTCCTACCAGTTTGATTTAAATATGTTACAAGTAGCAAAGGCAACAGAAACACATCTTCCATGTTGGGTTGTTTTGTTATTTCAAAATTTCTGTTTGTGTTTCTTTTAGATGTGATAAAGAAATTAAAGTTTCTTACACTGTCTACAACAGACTGTCTTTGCTACTGAAGTCACTTCTTGCAATCACAAGAGTGACACCTGCATATAAACTATCTAGAAAGCAGGGACATGACTATGTAATCCTGTACAGGTAAAAAAAAATCATTTTTATCCTAATTTTACTTCCTACAATGTGTTTGTGGTTTTTAGTATATTTCACCTAATAAAAGCAAATTAGCATGTGGAAAGGCTTACTTTCTTTTAAAGCACTTCCTGCAGAATTGGGTGTCACTGGTAAGGCTGGCATTTAGTGCCTTTCCTGTCATCTGAAAGGTTTGCTGGGGCATTTCATAGAAACAACTTTGCTTAGGAAAAGTTATAAGCCAAGCTCAGTAAGGACGATATGGTTCCCTCTCTGAAAAGACATCCAGAGCCATACAACTAAAGTATTGTTACAACATGGAAAGAAGCCATTAAGCCTATCCTATCTGTGCCAGCTGAATAAACTAGCTGCTGTCCTTTCTGCTCCCACTTTCTTATATCTGAACCGTAGCCTTGCCAGTTACAGTTCTTCATGTGCAGTTTCAGTTTTGTTTTAAATGAACTGAGGATCTCCAACTCTAAACTGGGCACCAACTTGAGACACATACCATCCTCTGGGTGGAAACAAGTTCCCGTTACATCTTGTGGGCTGAATGGCCTCCTCCTACTTCTAGATATTTTCTCATCAACCTGTCGAGAGACATTATTACACATCTGTAGAACAGGTGGGACTTAAACGCAGGTCTCATGGCTTAGAAGTAGGAATACTACCACTGCACCACAAGAGTACCCCTCTTGCTTCCATTTCTTACATTCAATCAATTCAGGATCTTATTTAAAGTTAGTAAGTTTGCGGATGACCCCAAAATTGGTGGTATAGTGGATGGTGAGGAAGGTTATCTAAGATTACAAAGGAATCTTGATCAGTTGTATTAATGGGCTGAGGAGTGGCAAATGGAGTTTAATTTGGTTAAATGCAACATATTGCATTGTGTTATAACAAACAAGGGCAGGACTTATACGGTTAATGTTAGGGCTCTGGATAATCTTGTCAAACAGAGACCTTGGGGTTCAGGTACATAGTTCCTTGAAAGCTGTGTATCAGGTAGACAGGGTGGTTAAGAAGGCATTTAGCACACTTGCCTACATTGCTCAGACCATTGAGTATAGGATTTGGGATGTCATGTTGAGGTTGTATAGGATGTTGGTGACGCCACTCCTGGAGTACTGTATACAATTATGGTTACCCTGCTATAGAAAGGATATTATTAAATTGGAGAGGTTCCAGAAAAGATTTACAAGCATGTGGCCAGGACTGAAGTTTTTGAGTTACAAAGTGAGGCTGGATAGGGTGGGACTTTTTTTTCCTATAGTGTAGGAGCTTGATCTTGTGGAGGTATATAAAATCATGAGGGACAAAGCTAAGGTCTTTTCCTTAGGTGGGGGGATTCAAAACAAGGGAGCATATTTTTAAGGTGAGAGGAAAAAGATTTATAAAGAACCTGAGGGACAACATCACACAGGGAATGGTTTGTATGTGGAATGAACTGCCTGAGGAAGTGGTATGCAGATACAGTTACAACATTTAAAAGACATTTAGACAGGTAAATGAATAGGAAAGGTTTAGAAGGATATGGACCAAATACAGGCAAATGGGACTTGGTTATTTTGGGAAACTTGGTCAGCATAGGCAAGTTGGACTTAAGGTTCTGTTTCTGTGCTACATGACTCTGACCCTGTTCCCTCTGTTCTTTCTACCAATCACCTTTAAATTCGTTATTCCCAGAAACTGATTGCTTTGCTAGGGGTAACAGGTCTTCCCTGTCCACTGTATCCAAACACCTCATTATTTTGCACACTTCAATTAAATCACCATTCCCCCTCCTCTATTGTAAGGAATATAAGTCCAACTATTTGATTGTTCCTCATAGCTGCAGAGTTGTCTCATAGCTATGGAACCCTTTGAATACTTAGAACAATCCCACTGCTTCTTGCTTACTTTTTGTTTTAATAACACTAGCTTTTTTCCCCAAATTTAACTGAAATCTTTCAACTTTTCAAACTGCTGTTGTGGAATTTGAACTCTTCTGAGGGTGATCTTTCGAGGCTTCTGATCACTGGTTCAGTAACATTACCACTTCCCTTCTTATTTTTTTCTTTTTATATTTTGTTCAAATACTGGTAGATCATAGTACCGTTTTGGTCACTACTGAATTTTTAATGTCTTTTTTTTCTTAAATATAAATCTACTTTGAATATGATTGGATGCATTGGAAGACTGTCTAAACTGTGTTTCAACCCAACACAGACAAATGGAACAACTATTTTTTATCATTAAACTTTCTGAAACCACATAAAATTGGTTTGGGCATTCTGTGCGCCACTACACTTTACAGGAACTCAAGCCCACAGCAGAAAATTATTGGAATTTTGGTAATAAATTCAGAATTTTTGACAGTCCACAGGGCTAGCTCGCCTTGGAATATAATGGGACAAAGCACTTTTCAAATGTGAAGTGCTGCTCGAGGCCAGATGCAAAAGTAATTTGAAGCGTCACAACTCACTAGGGTAGCATGCAGAATTGCCTCTAATTTTCTCACTGGCTGCGTGGGCCTCCAAGGCCATGTAGGCAGCAACTTCCAGAACAGGAAGTCAGTGCTGTGATCTGCATGCCGTCGCCACAGGTCATTGGAGCAGCTGCACAACAGCCAAGATGAAACATCAATAATGCGCTGGAAATCAAGCCACAAATGTTAAAGCTTTTAAAATAAGTCCATAAAGGTTCCAGAGAGACTAGGTTTCAGTACTTAATAACTTTTTTACAAGTAATTAGACTACAGCTATAGATAAACAAGTTATAAGTTGTTGGCATATAACATTGCTAATTATAACTCTAATCCTTTCCATCATACACACTTCCTTGCATGCGTGTGCACACACACATAACCATGGATAGGCAGAAAAGACACATGGACAGAGAGGAGTACTGTTAGTTTTGTAGTCTTTGATCATAATATCTGCTGCATTTATTCTTGCGGATCAGAAGATTTCTTTTCTGCTTTCCTTTTTTTTAATGCTTCCACTGGTTTACAAGAGGCACAGAGTGGAACTAGGAGAAAGTGAGGACTGCAGATGCTGGAGATCAGAGCTGAAAAGTGTGTTGCTGGAAAAGCGCAGCAGGTCAGGCAGCATCCAAGGAGCAGGAGAAATGACGTTTCGGGCATAAACCCTTTTCAGGGCTTTCCTGAAGTAGGGCTTATTCCCGAAACGTCGGTTCTCCTGCTCCAAGAGGCACAGAGTGGCTCCTTTACTTAGAAAACAGCCTCTGACTTTACAGTTAAAAAATCACAGCTTGTAGCTACTGCAGAAGGAAAGATAAACTGTTTTTCTTCATATTGAAAGTGGATTTTGACTGCAGAGGAGAGCAAGACACTCCTGAGCAGGTAGAAATCTCGTGACTTCTCTTTATGTCTTGCTCCTAGCCCCACGATATTCAGTTAATGAACTAATCACATAGTTGTTGGCCGGCAGTAAGTCTTTGACGTCGATAACTAGCTGATCATTAGTCCATGGACCAATCAACTTATTGCCAAGAAAAGCTCCAACTGTTAACAACCCTTCAGTGCCAGCTTATTTGCAAACACTGCTCTAACCCACTGCAATACAAACACATTTCTTGCTTTCAAATCATGTATCAACCCTTGAAAAACACTGATTTTAAAATCAGTCTTTATTATTTTAATCAATTTTAAGAGCACAAAAATAAAAAAGCATAGTGTTTGCAGAAGGAAGGAATTAAAAGGGATTACTTAGAAATCTGTGATTGCTTACAGAATTTGTACAAAATGGTTCAAGATATATGATGGTCAGTCTTCAACCGGATTTTAAGATTGGCTTAAGAGCAGAAAAATCAAATCATAATTGTTTACTTTTCAGACTAGAGAATCGTAAACAATGCTGTTCTCAAAGGGCCAGTGCAGTGATCACTGCGTTTTTATTTTTGCTGTATATAAATGACTTAGCTCTTAGAATGCTAAATAGAATTTTCAAAATTTGCCAGTGATGTCAAACTTAAAGGAGTGGCAGATAATGAGAATGATAAAAATCACGAGTAATATGATGTTGATCGACGAGCAGAATGGACAGATGAAATTTAAATTAGAATAGAAATGATGCATTCTGGGAGATAGAACAGAAAGAAGTAATTTTAGATGTAACAGCACAGTTTGAAATTGTTTACAGGAACATAGAGACCTCGGTTACATGTGCATTTATCAATGAAGGTAACAGAACGTTTGAGTGTTAAGCAAAACAGATGGAGGCAGTGTATATAAAAGTATGCTGAACGTCTATAAAGCAAGGTAGATCTGAATTAGAGTATCACTGTATGCCATTTCTGATTGCCACACTTTGTAAAGAATCTGAGTATCCTTGAGAAGGTGCAGATGAGGTTTAGCAGATTGGTTCCAGTGTGGAGGACTTTAGTTTCAGAGGTAGATTGGAAAATCTGGTGTTCTACTCCTTGAAATAATAGAGGTTGAGGAGCAATTTGATGGCAGTGTGCAAGCTAATAATTTACTGATAGCACAGGATTCAGAATGAGGCCGATAGTGTGCAGGTTTCAGCACAAGGTCTATAGCAACCATGTTTTAAGGTTCTGAGCAAGCAATGCATAGGATATGTGATGGGGTTTTTTTCACTTTGCTGAAAGCAATGCCTATGAGGGTGATAGGATCAGAAATAGTTGACGATTTCAGAGGGAAAATGAGTGGACACTTGACAGCAATAATTTGTAGGGTTACAGAAATTGAGTAAAGGCATGAGACTGGATTGCTCAGTGGAGAACTAACGTATTTCCAAAGGGCTGGATGGGCTCCTGTGTTACAAGTGACTAATTTTAAATGCTGTATAACCGAAGATAGAGAAAATATTTTAACCATTGTGAAAATAGCAGTTGATGGTCTGCCGTGAATGATCTGATCACCCCAAAAACCGGGTTAAATTATATGCCTGGTGGATCTATTCCTTTCATCCTTCTGCTATCAAGCTAATTGGTTCTATATTAGAATTTTAATTTTATCTTGCATAAAGCTTCCATATTAGTATTGAAAACCTGGATGACTTGTTGATAAGTGATGTTTCTTTAAGTGACCCAGTGAAACCATCATTTGAGGGAGCCTTTCCATCATTGTTCTCAAAGGCTGCTTTTACTGATTTTTGCAACAGTTAAGTATTTTCTCTGCAGAGAAAATAATCTTTCTTTCTTGGGAAGTGAAAGATTTTTTTTGCAAAGTATTTCTTCAAATATCCTGATTTTCATGATGATAATAGCTTGTATTGTATTTAAGTCACTTGAGTACTAATTGATACTTTTGTTATTTTGTTTTCAAATTTCCAGGATATATTTTGGAGAAGTACAACTGAATGGCCTGGGTGAAGGTGTGTTTCTCAAGTTTTGTATCCACCAATGATTGGATTTTAAAAAACTCGCTCTGCTGGATTTTCCCCTCTGTTCTTAACTAAGAAATTGCAAATGGGATTTTGTTCTCCAGTCTACTATTGTTGTTCCCTAACATGTACTCTATCCTACCAGACATTCGGAGCTAATCAAAGAAACATTTTCTATCCAGTTGCCTACCTAAAGTTACGTCCTCCACGATTGCTGTCTTCTGTGGAATATTTAATGTTGAAGATGGGACGAAGGGAACATTGTACCCTAATGTCATGATAGAATTTTAACTCTCAACCTTCCTGGTCCAATGCCACTACCCTCGGCCTCCAATACCCATTCAAAGAGGTGTTTTGAATAAGGTGTTTACTTTGGTGTGCTTCAAAATAGACCAATCATATTCAAAATTCCATGCAGCATCCTACCATCTCTAGTTTTGCTTGGCTGACATAAAGTGAGGACTCACAGTCGAGTCAAACGAAGGAGGATCATGCAAGTGATTTGTTTTAGCCAAAAGTAGAATCATAAAAGCCCTAAAATGTGGAAACAAGCTGTTCAGCCAGTTGACTCCACACCAAAGAGCATCTCCCCTGCCCAATCCTCTCCCTGTTAGCCTGCATTTCCCATGGGTAATCCACCTAGCTTAAACATATTTGGATTGTGGATGGAAACCAGAGCAGCGGATGAGACTAACACAGACACAGGAAGAACGTGTATACCTTTCACAGGCAGTCACTTGCGAGTGGAATCAAACCTAGATCCCCAGCATAGTGAGGTAGCAGTGCTAACCACTGAGTCACCATGCTGCTGGACTAAAGCAAAATTTCACCAACACTGGAAATCTGGAATAAAAACAAAAAAATGCTTCAGTTGCTCAGCAAATCGGGCAAAGACTGTGGTGAAAGAAATAATTGTTGTTTCAGGTCAACTACCTTTCATCACTGGACCTGGAAAATGTTGGTTGTAAGCAAGTTCAAAAGGGAGGAACTGTGGTATTGGAACAAAATGCAAGATCTGTCATGGGATGGTTGGCAAGAGAGATTAAGTGGCTAAAGTGGTGATACTGTAGCACAGAGAATGGGTCATAGGCCAGGTAAAGAGATAAGAAGAAAAAGGTTCAGGTGAGGTGTGAATGGCAAAATGCAGAACTTGTTGGAAAAAAAACATCTAAACGTTTGTGTCTATGCCACAAATCTCAAGGTCATGAGTAAATATATGCTTAAATGCTTCCATTGCCCAGATAGTGAAAATATTAAAACGCCAAAGTTTTGAAATGCAAGTGAAATGATTTGAAGTACAAAGGTCATCTATTGAAGCAACACTGCCCACCCAGTGGAGGTAGTCTTTTATTAGCGATTTTTCAGACACAAAAGACCAATTATGAGGTGCTAAAATATGATAAACCACAGAAGTCATTTTTGTCACAAAATAGCAACATCCAACACTGTTCATTCCCTTAAATAAAAATACAGTAAATGCAACACTTCCTCTTTTACCTTCTCACTGTCCCAAGGCCTCAAATAGTTAATCAAGGTGAAATGGAGATTTTGTAATGTTTTCAATTTAGTGCATTGTATTTGCTGCTCAGGATTAGGTCTCCTCTATTTTGACAAGACCAAATGCAAGCTGAATGAGTTTGCAGAGTATAACCCCATGCTTACAGTCCCGTCATTTTAATTATCCACTTTACTTCCATTCTGACCTATCTATACATGGCCTTCTAATCAAATGTTACCCCAGTGCAACTTTGAGGAACAGCATCTCTTTGCTAGGCGTTTTACATTTTCCTTGTTTGACATTGAGTCCGGTAGTTTTAATTCCTATAACCTACAGCTCAGTTGTTTTGCCTTTTTGTCTAATGTTTGTTGCAATGCTTATTCTGCTTTTACCATTTACACATTTTCTAGATGCAGCTTTTGTCTCTTTACCTACTCGCTACTGTCTCTTTTTTTTGTCTTGCACTATCAATTCTTTTGTCAGTTGATCTTACCTGCATTTCACCCAGTCAAAGACTTGCCTTTTTATTCTTTTCTTCCATCCCCTCCAACCTTAATCTGAAGTCACGGTTCTGAAACAGAATAGATCTTGAAACCTTTTCCATTTTTTTGTCACTCTCAGGTTTTCAAACAGTACGGGTCGGAATGGTTGGAACTCCTGTTGGTACTATCACGCTGTCGTGTGCATACCGAACTAATCTGGCTTTCATGTCTGGCAGGTAAAGTGTGGTGCAGTTTTATACTGGCAGTGCTATAATGATCATGATAGGGCAAACTAATTAAAACAATTCATAAATGTTTGGATAAGTCATTTGCAAAGTTGAATGATTGTCTGATACTCGTGTTGAGATTACTTGGTGTTTATATAGTCATTCTGCAGAGCATTATATTAAAAATAAGGCTCTTTGGGAAACTTTAAGTGTTCAATTTAAATACAAGCAAAGAAATTTGCTACCTAACCATTGGAGTGTTACAGTTGATTTCACAATGATGATCAGCAATTGTTTTGTTTCTGAAAATGCATGTATGCTTATATCAGGCAATGATATAAGGTTATATCAGGTTATGATATGTCCAGAATGGTTGCACTGTGTTAGTTGACTAGGCTGCCAGTGCTCATGTCCACACATTCAGAAACCATGGTTGCTAACATGAAATGCAGACTCTCTGGAACACTAATGAACAATAGTCTTCACTTTAAATACAAGATGCAAAAATTGAGCAATTAACTAGGAGAAAACACTCACAATCCTTTCAATTAATTCAGGAATTTGTGTACACAGTTGAAAGTAATATTTACAGGCTGCATAAGCTTGAAGTACTGCAGATTTCTGTGACTTTCTGTACACAGAATAAATTGTCTGAGAAATGTCAACAGTTTGTGTCACAGATCTTGTTTTTGAAAGGTGTGCATGTGAATTTAAGCACCTGAGCAATTCTACAATCTCTTGGCCATAAAGACTCTGAAGCACGTTTCCTTTCAGGAAGTAAGATTGGAAAGGTTTAGATGGTTGGTTGTTCTCAATTTTAACTCTAGAACGAGAAATAACTGCTATTGGTTTAACAACAGGTTTGGAGAGGTTTGGAGGGAGTGCACATTCACACATGCATCACCTGGGATGAAGCAAATTATGAATGACTAGGTAAACAGGCTGCAATTCTCTGTAGATGAAGTTAAAAAAATTACCTCATTTGGATATTTCAAACTATGACGGAAATGAACAGGTTAAATCAGGTGCAATTTCTCTCTCTGATACAAATCATGAATAAGGTGACTTCATCACATTAGAAATAAATCGGTTAAGAGTCAAAACAAAAACTTCCTTACACAAATAGTAGTATGAAACTAGAATTCACTACAGCAAGTCATAGATGTAAGATCAATTGTAACATTTAAAAGCATGCTGAATATGTGAACAAAATGTGAAGCAGTACAAAGAAAGATAAAGAGCTGTAATGGCTCAAAAGGAAGACTCACCTGGTGTACCTGTTCTCTTGCAGACTTTCTGTTGTCAGTTACTATAGCTGACTTGCAGAAACAATTTCACCAGGTTATTGGATTCAGTCTTTAACAGGTCATCATTTCAAAGTTAGTAGGTAATGCAAACATAATACTCAGAGAGAAGTATAGCAAAACAACTGTTTGGAGATGAATTGTTAAAATGGGGACAGACAAATTGCTGATGAATTTCAGTGCCGAAAACTGAGATGTGGTAAATTTGGTTGGAGGAATGAGGAAAGTCATTATGAACGAATTGACCTATCTTAAATGGGGGTAAACGTTTAGAGACCTGAGGGTGTATGTTCAGAATAGCTGATAGTGGCAGGACAAGTTGAGATGGCTGCTAAAAAGCATATAAGTTTCATCGTTGATAAATACGGGCATCGAATTCAGAAGCCAGTAGTTTATGTTAAACCTTTATGAAATGCCGGTTAGGCCCCAGTTATTGCATTCTGGGCATAACATTTTGGAAAGGATGTCAAGGCATTACAGAAGGTGCAATGGGGATTTACTGAATTTACAGACTGAAAGACTTCAGTTACCTGGCGAATCCTGAGAAATTGGGATTGTTATAGTAGCAAGAAGAGTTTATTTAACCTGATTATACAGAATAGTAAAAGCTTTTGATTAAGTAAATGGGCAGTTTTTTTCCCTCCCCCCAGTGGCTGAAGAGTTAGTACACAAGAACACCAATCTAAAATAATCTGTTTGGTGGATGCAGATTCAATGATAACCTTCAAAAGGAAGCTACTGAATTTCTGTAAATGTCTCCAGCAGAGCCACAAATGAACTGAGGCAAATAAGTTGAAGATGGTAGTGATTTTGAAAGTCGCTGGTGAAATCAGGCCTACTTGGCACTGTGTAATATTCTAGCATGCTGCAAATGTTTCAATCTGCTGAATAACATCCTCTCATCTGCAAAGAAAATTAACATATTTCAACTTACATTACCCTAAGGATGTCTGAACTTCTCAGAATTATGTAGGGATGATGGTTCTCAAGTAGAAACATCTAGAGTAAAACTTAATATCTCCCCTGAGATGGGACCCATGATTTCAAGGCCTGCAATATTTGGGACATGTTGAAACCTTCCAGTTCCTAAAGAGACTAAAACTGAAACTGAGATTGGAAACCAAAACGTCCAGAGAAACTAAACCATGTAAAAAGAAACTGAACCATCCAGGCTCGTAAGAGTTGATGGATCTTAAAGAAAGCAGAGGCTGGACCCAGAAGCTGAGAATTGGCAAATATACAAGCGCAAGAGCTGTTTCTGCACTTGAAGATAACATTAGGGTATCTATACCATCAAAACCATCATGAGGAGAGTTGAAGAGATTCTGCAGATGTGTGCCATATTTGGTGAAGATTATGCCTGTGAAATTCTGGTTTATTGTCAGCTACTGGCAGCAGGGGGGTTCAAGTTTGAGTTGAAATTCCTCAAGACAAAGACAGAGTTTTGAAAGCTTTTGTGACTCACGTTGACGACATATTGGATGAGTGGACCATCAAATAAATTCATAAGACTATTTTCATTGCATTTGCAGTTTAATCTGTAATTGTACATTTTATATTTGCCTGCTAATCCATGTTTAACTTGCTTATGTTGGTTCTGAATTTAAGAGTATGGATGATTATCTAAGATAAAATTGTTTGTTTTTGTTCAATTCTAGTATTAGAATAAGCCACATTAGAATAAGCCATGTGGACCTTTTTACTTTCAGTCAAAAAAACAGGGATATCAGGTGGGAGTTGTCACCCTTGACCATGTTTGATTGGATGTGGCTTTGAGGAACTGGACTGGAATTGGGACAAGTCTCCACTGACTGACTAGAGTTAAACAAGGCACAGAGAAAATGGTTATGATTATCGGAGGCCAGTCATCTCAGCCATACAGCATTGCTGCCAGAATTCATCCCAATTATCTTTAGCTGCTATTTCAATTACCTTCCCTCCACATGGATTTGCTGATTGCCCAGTGTTCAGTTCTGTTCATGCCTTCTCGGGTACTGAAGTGGTCCATATCCTATTCAGGACAACAATATTTGGGCTGCTCAGTGACAAGTAATATTCATGCCTTACTGGGCAATGATCATCTCCAAGTGAGAACCTAACCTCTTTCCCAGACATTCAATGGTATGACAAAAAGTTATGATGCAGGTACACCATATAATTAGAAAAGGATGGGGAATGGAGTATAAAAGTGGGGAAGTCTTGCTCCAGGCATAAAGCGCATTGGTGAGACTGCACCTGGAGTACTGTGTACAGTTTTGGTCTCCTTACTTAAGAAGGAATATAGCTGAAAATGTGTTGCTGGAAAAGCGCAGCAGGTCAGGCAGCATCCAAGGAACAGGAGAATCGACGTTTCGGGCACAAGCCCTTCTTCAGGAGTTATTTCACAGGCAGCTGGAGCGGACCCAGCCAATCATGGGGATTATCATAGACCACTTTGTAGATCGTCCCTATAGTGGATCTTCACCACTACACCCATGTAACTACAGGTGGGACAAAACCCATGTAAATAGTCATAAGTATAAAGAACACATTGTTAAGAAGTTTAGTTGGAAGCGGTTCAAAGAAGGTTCACCAGCCTGATAAAGGGGTTGTCATATGAGGAAAGGTTGGGCTTATACTAAGTGGAATGTCAAAGAATGAGAAGTGAGTTTGGTTAATCATTTAAGGTACAGTGGGAGGTAACAAGATGGATGCAAGAGAGTGTTTACATTCATAGGGGGAATCCAGAACAATTTAAAAATGAAGGGTATCCTATTTAATATATAAAGAGGTGGAGTGCTTCTTCGCAGATCATTGAAATTCTCTTCAGCAAAGCGTTGTGGACGTTGGATCATTGAATCTTTGAAGATTGACTTAGATTTTTTTTTATTTTAAGCGTGGGTCCAGAATGATGGGGCACGCAGCAATGTGGAGTTACAGACACAGTATTAGTCATGTTCTTACTAAATGGCAGAACACTGAATGGCCTCCTCCTCATATTTTCTATTTCCTTATGTTCAGCATTGCCAAGTCACGCATCAAAAACCTAGGGTTACCATTGTTCAAAAATAGAACTGGACCAGCCATGTAAGCATTTTGAGCGTGTCAGAGGTTGTATCTTCTGTGGAAATTGACCTACTTCCTGATTCAAAAACTTTCCAACATCAGTAAGTTGGAAGTTCAGGAAAAGAGGAAATATTCCCATTTGCCTGCTTTTAAACATTTCCAACAACATTCAAAAAAGCTTGTGCAAAACAGCTCTCGTTATTAGCACCTCGGGTATCACCTTAAACATTTTGTCCTTCCATCATTGTGGTGTGTTGTGTCTTTACTGTGTAATATCTCTAAGACACACTGCAAGAACTCACCAAGATTTATTCGACAGCAGTTCTCAGCCCAGGATCCTTATAATAAAGAAAGAAAGTGCAGTAAGTATCTGGGAACACAACCTGTTGTATGTTCCTCTCAAATGTGTGCACCACAAAAACCTGAAACTTTGTACTTAATAGTACTTTGTCAGTACCTTGCAACAATTCAAGAGAGCAGCTTACTTTGACCTTCTCGAGGCTGATTATGAATTGGCAGTAAATGACTTACCATTGACATGAAATTCCCATGATTTCTTTTGTTTTAAAATGACTTCCACATGATCTACAAACATGATATATTTCTTCCTTTTTTTTCTTCTCTGCTATCCACCTGTGTGGTGGAGGATTTTGCATTCTCTGCTCAAGGTCTTGCCCCGAGGTGGTTTAGATGAGAAGTGAACAGAGAACAAACTTCCTTGCAATCTGTGCCTCTGACTCGTCATGTATTAGAATCCCCTTATCCAGTGATTGATTTGTTACTATATGGGAGGGGAATTGATTCACCCTACCTGAGGATAAAACCTTAATAATACCAATAAACTTCAAATACATTTTCTGACCTAAAGCACCACTGCAGGAAGGAACATGGACTCTTCACCCCTCTTCATTGTACTTAAGCAAATACAGTTTCTCTTAGCCTTCAGAAACACGTCACTATCAACTACATCTGTTGCAATTTTTCTCGCCTATTATTGGTTGTTTTATGTTTATTGTGAGAAAACATTGAACTCTGTAATTTTATCCATGTTTTTGTAGTTTCTCATGATACAATGTAAGGAATGACCTTATAGTGGTTTATAAAGTCATGGAGGGTGTAGGTAAGGGGGCATATTTTTAAGATGGGAAGAGAAAGATTTAAAAAAAAATATGATGGGCAATTTTTTTATTTTACAAGAAAGTGGTTCGTGTATGGAATGAACTTCCAGAGGAAGTGGTGGATATCAGTACTGTTACAACGTTTAACCAACATTTAGATGGGTACATGAATAAGAAATGTTTGGAGGGATATTGGAACAAGCAGGCAGGTGGGACTAGTTTAGTTTGTGACCAAACGGTCTGTTTCCGTACGGAATGACTCTGACAATCGGTTGAGATGCTGTTGCTATAATTTATTAATGAATGAACATTCATGTGACATTGACCCTGATTAGATTTAGTTATTCTTCTTCATGTATTCTTTTTATGTTGAATAGATATCATTTTGGATTTTTTACTAGTTTCGTCCTTCATCCCACTGTCTAACCTTTTTCATAACTGGTTAAGTTGACCCAGGGACATTTATGGTTCTCATTTTTAGGAACTCTTTTAAGTTATAATTGTTACTTTGAATTATTTCACAGGCAGCTGGAGCGGACCCAGCCAATCATGGGGATTATCATAGACCACTTTGTAGATCGTCCCTATAGTGGATCTTCACCACTACACCCATGTAACTACAGGTGGGACAACACCCATGTAAATAGTCATAAGTATAAAGAACACATTGTTAGTTGTATTGTGTAGTCATGATTAGGTTGCTTATTCAAGTTACCAACTGACCCTATCCCCAGACACTAAAGTATAGGCTTAAGATTGTATGAGAAATTGCATCATCTCTGTTGGATTGAAGATGCAGTTTTGAGTTTAAGGTTGAGACAGAGTAGAAGATGCTTTACTTTGATTTACACCTATTCTACATTTGTGACACGCGCAATGCAAAATATAGAAAAACATTTAATTTTCCAAATTGCCACATAATTTTTGTCTTAAAAAACAGAACAAAAGCAATCATTGCTTTTCTTCACTTTTTTTCATTTCATCTTCATGTTTCTTTTGTTTATTTCCTTTATTTGAAGCTTTTTTGGAAAACACAGCACTTTTAGTATTGGACCAGAATTCAGAGTGTAGAATACAATATACATCACTGTTATAATATTGCAAACTCTATAGTACTAGAACATAAATGTGCTAAAGAAGAGGACAAGTTGAGTTGCTCGCAGTACATGGTAAAACAAAGGGAAAAAAAAAGGAGATTTTAAAATTTATCAAAATAGTTTTCTTCTGCTGGCTCTGTAATTAAAAGCATGAAGTGATGTAAACTGGGTGGGTGAGCCAGAGTTTGGAATGTATATCCGTGGAGCACTATGAACCATCTTTTGTTGGAATTCTTCCACCTACACAATGATGAACACGCAGTAAATAATCTATTTAAGTTGGAAGACTTTATTTGGGGCACCTTTGTTAATGGTCATGAAAGCCTGAGAGGAAGGTTCTGCCTTGGGAGCAGATAAAGCTGCTAAGTGATATTGTGGATTGTTGTTGTTTTCAACATTGGTGCTTGTCGTACCTGCTATATCCACCAGTTGTTGTTGTATAGTACATCCCAGCTCCATCAAATGTGTCATTTTCCTCTTTCACGAGCTAGTGACTCCCAGGTGTAATAGTTGATGTTTTAAGACCTCCACATCACACTTGCGAGTATCTTGCAAGTGGAGTCCTGAGTGCCCCACTGGTCAATGAGCTCTGGTATCTCACTACACAGAAGATACTTGGGTATACAACCATTTTCCATGCTGCAGCTACCTCAGATTCACCGAAACTACCTTTTGATTAGTGCAGTTCTGAAGAAGGGTCACTGGACCCAAAGTATTAACTGTGTTTCTCTGTCAGACCTGCTGAGATTTTTCCAACAATTTTAGATTTTGTTTCTGATTTCCAGCATCCACAGTTCTTTGGGTTTTTTTGGATTATCGCAGACACTCTTGGGAGCAATGACTTATAGGAGACTGTTACATGCATGTACTGTCAAGCTGTGCTGAGGTGTTGAATACCAAAGTGAGATCGACAAAAATAGGGTGAAAGGCTACGTCATGTTCACTACAGTTATCGGTAGCTGGCATACAGACAATGTGATGTCCACAGTGATGAAATGGACATTGTGTGCTAAAAAGTAACACTTTCATAACAATAACTAGTTGACTTTTATTTGATTTGGATCCTGCCAGGGCCAGTCTTATTACTGTTTTGGTTCAAATATGGTCAAAAGCACTGAACTCTCGAGGCAAAATGACAGGGACTGTCCTTAACATCAAGGCAGCATTTGACTAATGATGACCTCAAGAAGCCTAAGTACAACTAGAATCAATAAAAGTTTGTGGGGGATATTCTCTCTATTGCTTTCCTAGAACACAGGAAAGATGGTTGTGATTGTTGGAAGCCAATCATCTCTGCTCCTGGATAGCACTGCAGAAGTTGCAAAGTATTGTCTTGGGCTCTGCTGTCTTTAAGGAGAAAGTGAGGACTGCAGATGCTGGAGATCAGAGCTGAAAATATGTTGCTGGAAAAGCGCAGCAGGTAAAGCAGCATCCAAGGAGCAGGAGAATCAACGTTTCAGGCATGAGGCCTTCTTCAGGAATCTGCTGTCTTTCAGCTGCTTTGATAATGGCCTTCCTTGTATGAAAAAGCAGTTAGGCAGGGATGAGTGTTCACAGTGGCACAGTGATCACTACCATTGGCCTCTCTTCAGAAACTGAAGCAGTCTGTGTGCATATGTAGCAAATGCTGGACAATATCCAGGCTTGGGCTGATAAGTAAGAGAATATATGAGCACAGATATGCCAGACAATTACGATCCACAACGAGAGAATGGCATTATCTTTGCTAAATCCCACGCGATGAAGTGCACCATGCTTGGCTAAATTAGTGCAGCTCCAACAGCACTCTAGATGGTTGACACTGCAATATACATCCCAAGAAATTAAAGCCTCTCAAATTTTAGAATTTATCATTTTGTGTATGTGTATCATTTTGAATTAAAAATGAAAATAGCTAACTGTAAACCTTTGCTATTATTCTTACTATTAAGAATTTATGGGCGGCACAGTGGTTAGCACTGCTGCCTCACAGCGCCAGAGACCCGGGTTCAATTCCCGCCTCAGGCGACTGACTGTGTGGAGTTTGCACGTTCTCCCCGTGTCTGCGTGGGTTTCCTCCGGGTGCTCCGGATTTCTCCCACAGTCCAAAGATGTGCAGGTCAGGTGAATTGGCCATGCTAAATTGCCCGTAGTGTTAGGTAAGGAGTAAATGTAGGGGTATGGGTGGGTTACGCTTCGGCGGGTTGGTGTGGACTTGTTGGGCCGAAAGGCCTGTTTCCACACTGTAATTTAATCTAATCTAATCCAATTAAGAGTTATTTTGTGTTTTACTATCAACAGGAAGCAAAGGAAAAATATGGCAGCAATTTCGGTTCACTAGATGGGTTCATTTCTTTACTTGAAGAGTTGTGAATCTTTGGCATTCTCTGTCCTGCAGGGTTGTCGATCCTCCATTGTTGAATATGTTTAAGGTTGAAATGGACAACATTTTGGAGTCACAAACAATGTAACGAGGTGTGGAGCAGACAGGAATGTAGAATTGAGGCCAAATATTTACCATGATTGTATTGAATGGTGGAATAGCTCTGAGGGACTGTATAATCTATTCGTAATTCTGTTTGTTTTTTTAAACCATCACTGGTGGTACTAGGCAGAACATTTGCCTCCATCAGAATGATATCTCCAAATCAATTAGTGGGGTACTTTCAATTTCAGTAAGATTTATATTCACCTTGGTAAGAAATTGTTGTGAAGGTTGCATATGGAAACTTACCTAATATAGTACATTAGGGGATAAAATGGACTGGGAAATTCATGATAGTATGCTACATGAGCAAATTGGGATAAACATGATAGACAGTGTTTTCAAATATGTTTGATTGCCTGTGTCTAGGTCTGGATATTGGAATGGAAGGGAACTTACTGATTTCTGCTCAGGCACCTTGTCACTGTCTACAGCTTGTTGACTCACTTTCCTTTTTTTTTGTGCCATGTATGGATTACTTGATGTACACCAACAAGTGGCTAGACTGCATTTGAGATGTTGCATGGATTTTGCCATGGTTTACACAATGAGAAATGTCAGTTTTCTATGGGGTAGCTGTGATTCTGTGACATAAAGTGCAGACATACAACAGATTCTGAGCTGCAAAAATCTGTCATTCAGATGCAGAGCTCTTGATTCACTTCATAATTACCTTTGGAGGAGTACAAAGTTTCTTCTATTACAATGATTTTATTTAACCATTATTGAGTACAGAAAAAAAACATCCTTTCTGTTTCTTGTTAAAGGAGCCTTCACGCTCTGATTATTTGGGCATAATCTAACAAGGATGGGCAGTAAATACTGGCCTAGCCAGTGACGCCCAAATCCTGTGAATAAATACAAAAGAAGGTTCAAATTAAGTTATTGTTGCTGTCCAGTTCCAAGATATAGAATATCTTCCTTATTGATTTCTCACTCCTTTAAGTATTTTGGAACAAATACCTGGTATTCAGTAAATACTAATGCTTTCACCTCAAAGATTTTTAGCTTGTTAATCCACAACTATTTTTTGAACAGAGCTTTCAATTGCTTAATCCCATTTAGTTCAGCTCATTAATTGAATGGCTTTGCGGAATCCCTGTTCCTCCGTTACCTTCTGTTCTAAATTTGTAAAGTATAGCTGTTTATAAATTGAAAATCCTTTTTATTCTCGATCCATGGCTCATCTGACAAGGTGGTGATAGGTTGTATTCATCATGGTGGTTGTTTTTTGTAAGAGAACGGCTATCTAAATCACTTCAGAGGACATGAAAATTCAGCCATGTAGAGTGCAACAGGTAAGGGTGGCAAGTGACAGTAATGTTATTTTTGTCTGTTCCTAAAATTTTAATAATTTTTTTAAAATTTGTTTAATCCAGCAATGAGCAAAACAAGTGTTATTGTGTTGTACTGCAACTGGTTGCAGTATCTGTCTGTCCACAAGAAGTGCTGCTATCACTACCACTTCAAATTTAACTAGGAGCTCCAGTATACTCGTTAAGCTCAGATTTGAAATTTAATTTGAACAATACCTTTTAATGTTTAAGCCTTTAAACATATTTCCCAGGAAAATGATTAATACCAAAATGAAAAGCCATCACTTGACAAGATTGAGCTGTTTTACTGAACTAATTGAAAGCTTTAGACGTCTATAATGGGCAATTCAATGAGAAAACAGAGGCTGAAAACTAGTTTTAGACATTTTTGTATAGAATATTATCTAAGCAGAATGCAGTATTTTTAAAATTAAGATTATATTTGAAATAGGAAAACTGAAGAGACTTGTTGCAGAGTTTACATGTTCATGATGGGGAATGTGCCTAGACCAACCATAGGAGTTTGGAATCCTAGATATAATAATCCCATTGTGAGCACTTGAGGTTTTTAGTCCTTATATTGCTTTTTTAATTACAACCTTTCTCAAGTGAGAATTGAATTGGAAGATTTGTCATACACTATAGCTGCAAATCTGAATAAAGTTTATTTTAGCTTGAAGTATAGTTTTGATGATGGAATGAAAAAGTGCATGAAGCGCAATCAATATGTTTATTGATGTTTAATGCAGAACAACTGGTGAAGACGATGGAGGTAATTTTCCTTCTGTTGATGACTCCCAGGAAGTCTGCACCACTTCTTTCTCTACTTCTCCTCCCTCACAGGTAAGGAATAGAAAATATGCTATCCTGCTAATGAATGTTAGCCTAGCATCTTTCTAGCAGGTCATAATGTTAGTCTTATGCAGTATTTCTAAGGAAACGATACAGATATATCCAATGAAAATTAGTTGTAATAATGTGATTTCAAGTCTTTACTTACTGTAACATGTAGAATTGAGCACATGCCTGCCCTGTGACTGCATGTGAACAGTGTTCGATGCTCTGTGATTTTTTTTGAAGGGACAGACATTTCTGGTTAAAAGCCTGATATGACATTATACGCTGCATCATTAAAAATACGATTCAAAATCTTTTTTGACCAAAATAGTTGCTATAGAAGCTTTACCCAAGTTTTCTTTTGTAATATTTTTGTAATACTTTTGTCAAATGCAAGTACAATGATCTTTTGGGATTCTTATTCTAAAGTCAAGCTGAATTTAACATAGGCCACTGCACATGTATATCTTCTGAATGATTTTGTCAGTGTCCAATATTATTAGCATATTTGTGAATTATACACTGAACACAACAGAACTACTCAGTGATATGGTCTAACCTTCAGCACTATATTTTGTGTGTGTAATTGAACAGGGCATATGTTAATGTACATCAGTCCTATAAATAATATAATTGTCCCTGAGCCCACATCTTACTCCTGATACTTTATACCGTTGAACAAGCTGCAACACAAATTTTCCAACCCCAGTACAAAACTGGAGACAGTTCAATTAAATTCGTACAAATCCAAATATTTAGTTTGTGAAATATTAAGTATAACAATCATATCAAGACACCAGTAAAGATTTAGAGCCATTGATTGTAACAATTGAAAAGAGAACATTGGAAATTGGACGAGAGATTAAAACATTTTAATATTGAAGTACTGAAGCAGGCAAACAATGGGCTGCACCTTCCAACCTCTAAAAAGGTTGCATTGATACCATTTGGAAGTCCTAAAACACTAACTGTACTAGCTGTTTGGGAAGTTTAAACATTCAATAGGCAATTTTCTAGTGACTGGAACCTTAAGAAAATGTCACCATCTCTGGAGATTTTGGGTGGTTCCAACTTGTATTCTTGAATAGTTACTCAGCAAAGATTAGAGGAATTAGAATCTGCTCTAACAACTGATTAACTTTAATTCTTATGGCCAATCACTCACTCATTACTCCCCCCACAAATTCCTTATAACTGAACACACCCTTTCCACCCCCCCAACCCACTCTGCTCTCTCATTCACTCACCTGCCACCTCTCACCGTATACCTTACACACTTGCCTTCTCTCTGTAACTGTCAAAGAAGCTTAACTTGCTAGAAAACAACAGCTTTTACCATTAAAAAAAGGAGAATGGCATTTGTGAAGATATATTCTGATGCTGCCTGCATGTGTTGTTGGATTGTATTTGTTGGAATGGATCCTGCATTGGATGTCCTAGCAAGGTAAGTAGGTAGCTTATAGCTATAGCGAAACCTACCCAGATCGCAAAATTCGGTTAATGTACTTCACAATACCGTTTTTGTAATTTGGTAAACATATTGAACTTTTGGATTCTAAAAAATAAATCCCATACTCTATAAATATACTAAATGTGATTACACAAGGTTAGATTCATGTTTCTAAAATGTGTGCCAAAATGATAATCTGGGCTCTGTGAAATAACTGGTAAAGAATGTTTTCAAGCTGCTTTTAATGTTTACATTAATTCTTCAGTGTTGTATGATGCTTTACTGTGGTCTAGGTTATTTCAGTAGTACTGTTAGAAGTATCAAAACCCAACCCTGGAGATGATTTCAGTTGTCACTTGCAGTATCCTAGACAAAAATGAAAAATGGCTGCAACCAAATATTTTGATTCAAGTTGCAGACAGATTGCAGTCAGCCTGTTTGCAGCAGCCAGCAGTGCAGTATTGACACTCTTCATATGAGCAAATTCTGCCCAACTAGGGCAGATTTCTAGCCAAATGAGAACATGTTATAGATGTGACTTCTAAGTAACAGTATGGACCCAGTTGTTCCATGTTTGCTAAGTTTACTCTGCAGTTTAACTGGATAAATAGGGCACTTCAAAAGTGATATTATTTGCAATGTAAACCATGCATTACACCAAAGTTCCAAATATATCTGCATTATCACCACTGAAAGGTTATAGGTGGCCTGAATTTCAGCTAAAATTTGGGAGATGATTGCCAAAGACATCTAGATTTGATGTGCAGGATACGGGGGGAGCCAAAAACTGCTGAAGTAACCAGCAAAGCCAAGGAAATGGACAGTCTGGCCAGTGGATAGGGGCCACAGCTGAGGAGTTTGGAGGACAGTTTCTGGCTGTTGGTAGAAAGCTCCAGTTGACAGAGTGCAGGAGAAGTGGTTCACAGTGATTGGCAAAGAGGGCATTTTGAGACTAGGAATGAAGCTCTCATCTGCAATGTGAGAAGGTGGAAGGTGGTCAGTGAGATAGACGAGGGTGTAGTTGAGGTGCAGATTGCCAACCAGAGCCTTATTTCCAGTTGCGATAGATGGATGGGTGGGGCTGAAAATCAGGGTTATAAACAGTAGTCTCTTGCAAAGTCCTCCTTTTAAGATTCAAGATAGTACTCTAGCTTCATTTGGCCAGTAAGGAATGTGTAGAGAGCAAGCAGCTTCCACATCGATTTATTTGCTGGGAAACCACAGTTTAGGACCCTAACCCACTTACTTTGTGCTAAAGTTTAGTCCAGTTGTGATTTATGTCATTGTACAATGGTGGATTGGTCAATTAGTTCAGTTGGCTGGAAGACTAGTCTGCAAGGCAATGTATTGCCAACAGCATGGGTTCAATTTCTGCACCAGCTGAGGTTATTAGGAAGTGCTTTCTTTCTTAACCTACTCCCTCTCCTGAGGTATGGTGACCCTCAGATTAAACTACCATCACTCATCATTCTCTGAGAGAGCAGCTGTATTGTCAAGTAGGACTATAGTGATTTACTTTTACCTTTAGTTAGGTCTCCCACCTGCCTTTTGTGCGAACCTCATCCATAATTTTATTCCTGAACTTCAAAATATAATAATACAGAAATGGTGTCCAGATTCCTGATCCTAAAATTTAAACAACCGCACCCTAGGCACTTTTCCTTTCTCGTGCCTTTTTGTAGTTGATGGGGGTTGTTAAATTTGAGAACCACGTGTCATTCATCAATGTAATCAGAATGCCCTCGTCTCTGCTGCAAATTGATAATTGATTTTAGCTTAGTTGACATCACCTTTGGTAGACAAGGCAAGAAGAAACTGGTCAAAGCTCCTGCTGCCTATCATTATCCAGTGACCCTGGGTGCAGACTGGGCAAATCTCCCTGTTTGGGTATCCATCAGAACTGTGAGTCTTTAGTGATGGATACCTGTGGAATTATAGACCTCTGAATTATGACACTCAAGCAGAAAACTGTGGAGGAATTGATCAACATTTGGCCTTTTAAAGTCTGCAATCTCTTGGTATGTGTATCTGGAAAAACTCCAGAAACAGCTAGCAGGAGGCTCAAATTGATCATCAATATAATTTGTAAAAAATGAGATTGCACAAGTACTCAATTTGACTCTTTGCTTTAACACCAGGTCCTTTGTCAGTTTAGATAGACACCATGATGGTTCATCTTTCAGAAATATGTATTTTAATGTCTTTTCTTAAATATTGTTAGCCTACGTTACAAAGTTGAGATTTCGATGCACAATACTCTTATTTTCTTCTCTCTAAGTTCTGTTTTCCTTTTCTTCTTTTTCTCTTTCTCTTTTGTGTGTCTGTGTGTAGTGTGTGTTTACTGTTAGTAAAACACATTTTCAGACTCCCAGGCCAGTGGTGATGGACACTCTGAAGGTCCCCCTGCTAGGCTTGACCTTTACGCATCAAGTGAGTTAAAACCGAAACAATTTGCAAGTATCCAGCCACATTTTTTTTTGAAGCCAAGCAAGAAAGTTCAGGCAGCCAATCTTGAATTATTTCTTGGTCCCTTTTCCGGAAGTTAAGGAAACAGAAACCTGGTGGTACTTTTGGTGTGAAAAGGCCTCATTTGAACTGCAGGATGACTTCCCCCAGTTTTATTCATCCTTTATAGTTGTGGATTATTTCATATCATTAACTGCAAGTTTTCCTGTAGTGTCTCAATTAATTGGAACAAGAGCCATGACTTTGACTGCCTGAAAGCTAGAAGAAGCCAGCTTTCTGCAGAAAACAATGATGTCAGCCAATTGCACAGTTTACTGACCTCTTTGGATTGACTTTAATCCTGGGCAAAAGCCTGGGATCCCTGAGGTCAACCAGATAAATATAATCTGCTCCCTTCTGTGTAATGTCCAAGATGAGCTCCCATTGGTAACATCTGAGCAAGATTCTTACCCAACTAAAATTGCTGATACTTGAAACTAAAAGTGCTCCTTAGACTTTCTTGCTCTCTTCATATGTTTCTGACTATTGTTTAGTTAGACTAAGAAGCAAATTCCCTTAGCTCCCCAGCATTGGAACCTTGAAAATTAATCTGTTGGTGTAATTCATGAGCCACATTTTATGATAAAATTTGTAATCTATCTATCCTGACAACTCAAAGACTTTTGCTGTTTGATTTTTTAAAAAAATATTTACGTAATAATTGGAGCTAACCTATGGAAATATCAGTACAATAATAATAGTTTGTACACATTTAGCGCCATTAACATAATGTAATGACCCGAGGCTCTTTATTTTGGCGGGGGTGCTTACAAAACAAAATCTGATACTAGGCCATATGTAATGATATATTAGAGAAAGAAAGTAATCAAAATCTAGGTCAAAGTAGTAGATTTTAAGAAGAAGAATAAGGTAGAGTGTGATAGCAAGTCAGCAAGAGAATTCCAGAGTGAATATCCAACGTTGCTAAAGACAGCTACCAGTATAAGCAACTAAAACTGGAAGTGCTCTTGAGGCCAGATTTAAAGGAGAGCTGTTTCTGCAGTTTGTGGGAGAAAAGAGATTTCAGAAATAAGGTGGGGCTGAGGTCGTGGAAGGATTCAAAAATACAATTGAAAATTTATTGTTCAGGAAATGCAGGTGGCCAGGCAAGCATTGGAATGGTTGAGTCTAGAAGTAGCCAAGACATGGTTGATGGTTTAGAAGGTAATGAACTGCATCAGGAGCGGAATCTGGTGATGTAATGGAAATGGAGCTGGGCAGTCTTAGTGATGTTGTGGATATGATTGATTTTATATTTGCTTTAGCATCAGACTATTGCCAGGAAGAGGGGTAGAGTTTGTAGCTGGGGAGTGAAGCATTGTTGCTATATTGTCAGATTCCTGTTCAATATCCAGCAGATGAAAATTTTCTCCACTTAAGTACTGAATTCTGAAACCAAATAATCTCACCATTTAGAACAGTGGCCAATTGAGAAGTGTAAGGTTGTCCTGAGGGTGGAAATTAACTTGCTTTTGGATGGTGTGAAATAGGAGAGTGGCAATGGATTCTTGTGAAGACACCAGAGGTAACTATACTGAATTGGAAAGAGACTCCAGTAGATTCTCTGGCTACTGTTAAACAGATGGAAATTGCAAAAAGTGCGAAATAGCTGGATGATGGTAGAAAGGAGTCAAGAGAAATGTCAAAGACTGCAGATGAATCAAGAGAAACAAAAGGGTAGTTGTATTTGCTAAATCTGTGGTGTCATTTGCTGACGTAAGTGGGCATTTAAAGCTGAAAGTTTGAATTATATTATTTGAATTTACCATCCTTAAACTGAGAGGCGAAGACTGCATCTTGCCTACTAGTGCTTTTTAGTTCAGTGTTCTGTGTAGTGAATATTGAATTTGGTTTCAGTTTCTGACTGAACTCAGTTAGCCAATGCCAGTGGAGGGCTGCAATTACAGAGGAACCTCGATTATCCGAAGAATACGTGGGGGAGTATTTTGTTCGGTTAATCGAATGCCGGAGAACATAGTTAGCTGAGCGTCGGTACCTTGTGATCTTGTTCAGATTATCTGAAATTCAGTTATCAAAAGCCGGATAATAGAGGTTCCTCTGTACATCCGTATCCCTGGATGAAAAGGACATGAGTCAGCCAAACTGCTTGCTTCAGATTACCATCCAGCAACCTTAGTGGGAAATGTGCATTTGTAGGTCGGGCAAGAACAGATACATCGACTGCAATATGCCCCCAACAGTGGAGTGAGTTTCAAAGCCCACGGATCCAAATTATCTCTGTTTGTAGAATCCGACCCCATAAAGAAACATGAATTTTTATGTTGTGATAAAAGAAATGCACGTACAAATGTAAAAAAAATTACAAACTTGGAAATTTGGATTTCCAAATAGTGACATTTGGGGTTGGTTATTTATGTTGATTTTTTTGTTTATTTGTTTGATTTGTACTATTTTATGAAAGGGAATATAAATATTGAACACTGTCAGCTTGTTTTTGGTTCAAGACAACAAAGGATGGATTTTATCTTAGAAAAACCAGAGATTTAAACATTCTTAAACAATTGAGAGGAGACCTGACTGGGATTAGAAGTAAGTACAGGCAGTATCTGCATTGGAAACTGGTTCTGTTCTGGAGTTCATTCGCAAGTTGAATTGTTTGTAAATTGGAGCGCAGTGCAGGACCGTGCAAAGCAGCCATTCTTATGTACAAGAAATTTTCGTACGTCAGATCTTTAAAATATCTTGAAACGCATGAAAATGGATAAATCCCCAGGACCTGATCAGGTGTACCCTAGAAATCTTTGGGAAGCTAGGGAAGTGATTGCTGGACCCCTTGCTGAGATAATTGTATCATCGGTAATCACAGGTGAGGTGCAACAAGATTGGAGGTTGGCTAACATTGTACCACATTTAAGAAAGGTGGTAAGGAAAAGCCAGGGAACTATAGACCAGTGAGCCTGACATCAGTGATGGGCAAGTTGTTGAAGGAATCCTAAGGGACAGGTTGTATATGTATTTGGAAAGGCAAGGAGTGATTAGGGATAGTCAGCATGGCTTTGTGTATGGGAAATCATGTCTCATGATTGGGTTTTTTGAAAATGTAACAAAGAGGATTGATGAGGGCAGAGCGGTAGATATGATCTATATGGTCTTCAGGAAGGCATTCGACAAGGTTCCTCGTGGGAGACTGGTGAGCAAGGTTATATCTCATGGAATACAGGGAGAACTAGCCATTTGAATACAGAACTGGATTGAAAGTAGAAGACAGAGGGTGGTGGTGGAGGGTTGCTTTTTAGATTGAAGGCCTGTGATCAGTGGTGTTCCGCAAGGATCGGTGCTGGGTCCACTGGTTATCACCATTTATGTAAAAGATTTGTATATGAACACAGGAGGTATAGTTAGTAACTTTGCAGATGACACCAAAATTGGAGGTGTAGTGAACAGAGAAGAAGGTTACCTCAGAATACAACAGGATTTTGATCAGTTGGATCAATGGGCTAAGAAGTGGCAGATGGAGTTTAATTTAGAAAAATGTGAAGTGCTACATTTTGGAAAAGCAAATCAGAGTAGGACTTACTTAATGGTAAGGTCCTGGGGAATGTTGCTGAACAAAGAGACCTTGGAGTGCAGGTTCATAGTTCCTTGAAAGTAGAGTCGCAGGTAGATAGGATAGTGAAGTTTGGTATGCTTTCCTTTATTGGTCAGAGCATTAAATATAGGAGGTCATGTTGCAGCTATACAGACATTGGTTTGGCCACTTTTGGAATGTTGCATGCAGTTCTAGTCTCCTTCCTATCATAAGGATGTTGTGAAACTTGAAAGGTTCAGAAAAGATTTACAAGGATGTTGCCAGGGTTGGAGGATTTGAGCTGTAGGGAGGGACTGAATAAGCTGGGAATGTTTTCCCTGGAGCATCAGAAGCTGAGGGGTGATCTTATAGAGGTTTATAAAATCATGGGGGCATGGAAAGGGTAAATAGACCAGGCCTTTTCCCCGGAGCAGGGGAGTCCAGAACTAGAGGGCATAGGTTTAGGGTGAAAGGGGAAAGTTCTAAAAGGAACCTAAGAGCAACTTATTCACATAGAGGATGGTGCATGCATAGAATGAGCTGCCAGAGGAAGTGGTAGAGGAAGGTATGTTTCCCATTTGATTAAATGAGTTGCTTCTACCCGCAGTTTTGGGCTTCTGCAGTAGGTCCTAGAACGCATTCCCCACTGGTACGGGGGAATACTGTACTCTTACAAGGAATGCAGAAAGTTAGCAGGCAGATAGCAAAGAATTATGAGGGCAAGTAGCATGTTGGCCTTTATTATTAGGGGATTGGAGAACAATAAAGAATTCTTGCTACAATTGTATAAGGCTTTGGTGAGACCATAATTGGAGTACTGTGTACAGTTTTTTATTTTCATACGTTATGCGAGAATATATCAGTAGGCACTCGAGCAAAGCTTCACTAGATTGGTTCTTGGAGTGAGAAGGAATAAATTGGGCCTATATCCTGTGGAGTTTAGAGGAAAGAGAGAAGATCTCCATCAAACAAAAAAAGGTTCTGAAGGAACTTAATAAGAGTGTAGGCATTTGAACAGTTGTTTCCCCTGATGGATTGGAGAATCTAGAACAGCAGGACATACTCTCAAGATGAGGTGTTGATCATTAGAACTTGGATAAGGAAGCAATTTATTCACTTAGAGTTATGTCTTAGGGGTTGTATATCTTGGGAATTCTCTTCTCCAGAATATTGTAGATGCTCCATCAGTGAGTATATAGAAGGCTGAGGTAGGCAGATTTCTGTTACCTCAGAAAAAGGAGAAACATAAGAAATGTGCGAGAAAGTGGAATTGAGACCAAAATCAACCATTGGATCAGCTGTGACCATATTGATGGAGTAGGCTTGAGAAATAATATGGCCAACTCCTGTTTCTTTTGTTCAGAAAATATCAGAATATCCCTGTGGGATATCTGGAAAAGAAATTATCTCCAACGATTTTTTCTTTCTTCTGTTTTGCTCGTTTTATTTTCTCTCCTTTGGTATTCCAACCCCACCACTCCAAAAAAAACCAAAGCCCCTAAAAGTTAGAGTTTTTTGCAGAAGATTTGCAGTTTTGGCAAAACTTTAAGATTTGATGTTTCTTTGAATTTAGGACTACCTTATTTTTATACTATTTCACTGCCTTATTATGCAAAATTATCATTCAGAAGCAAATGATTGTTGTTTGGAAGGGAAACGTACGCAATAACTTTCTTCCTTTTCTCGCCTAAACCTGATTGCAGTAAGATATATTTTGGAGAATAAATATTTTAATATTTTTGAATACTGTGACTTTAAAGAGCATATACAAACAGTCTTTTGTGTAATTTATTTTGGCTTCGCAGCACCTGAAAGGTAAATACAACATCTACCTTCCAAACACATAGAAGCTCACTCAAGAAACATAGTTTCTGAAGATGTAACATTCACTTGGAATCGTAGGGTAAAACAAAACAGGTCACTTGTTCAAATGTTTCTTAAGCTCGTTGGCGATAAGTTGTAGGTCTGAAGCGTTCCCTTATGATTCAATTAACACGGTGGAGATTGGACAACTCTGGTTTCAAACAAAATTGTAGCTGAGCACCTGTAACGAAGAAATACAGTCTAGTTGGTGAAACAATTTTGCCTGTCCTCACTGACTGAGATGATTTTCATGTGAAGGTAGAGTTATCTACCTTTTTCTGGCCAAGATCTTGCAGTGGAGCTTGCTTTTTTAATGGAGGAATGTTACTAAAAATCTTCAAGAACCCAAGTCACAGTTTCTTCATGGAGAAATCTTCTTAATGCACCAGATGTCTGATTCAGCAGTTAAACATATTGTCACTCAGTTGTTCTCAATCTTATTACTACATTGTAGAAACTTGCTGATAGGAATTCAGTAAAGACCAGGTTTCTGGCAGAGTGTCTTCTTGGCTAGAAATAGTTTCAAGTGAACATATGTCTCATGCTTTCATGGAAGGAAGAGAAAATTGCCTCTCATTTTTCATTGGGAGTTTTTGAGCCTCCTGGTGTCTCAGTCTGTTATGATAAGTTGTTTTGTTGATGAAGTTAGTCTCTACCAACTCAAGCAAGATGAGAGAATAGCCTGTTAGCAGGGAAAGTAGTTGTAAAGCCAGAATAGGTAGCATGATTAAATGTCACCAAGGGCATTAAAAACCATCTGCCGAGCACCACCATTGGTTACATTAATTTTTTTTTGGTAAAATACACGGATAATCATGATAAATAATGATGTTTTAAAACAGCAACTAAGCTAACAGCAGAAAGTACAAGCTTGATGATTTTGTGTATTATTGTACCTTTTATTATAGATATTGCTTTTTGATGATGCCATTCCTTTGTTTCCCTCTTCTTTCAGCTTTGTGCACCAGACTGATTACTATTTAGTTTTTGTATCTATTTTCTATGCCCTTCTTCCTTCTCCTAGCTCTACAGCTCACGTCTTTTCTATCAGCCTTTTGCTACTCTTGGTGGTGGTTCAGCTGATCTAGCCTGTTGCCCAGCAGCCTTAACTGCTGGTGTAAATACTGCTCATCCACATCAGGTAAATCAAAGTTGCTTGATTAAACTCACCATTGCTTGATTCAGAGACTCATTTTAAGTAATACAGTTTGCTATATTTTAAAAAATGCACTGTAATTTCACAAAAGTGAGAAAAATCATAATTGAGTAAAACCTTGACCAATGTTTCTCATTTCTGACCATTTAACAGAAGTAAACAAAACATTACATCTTTGTGTTATATCAGTGTTGCTATTTGCTTCAGTGGGATGACTTAAGTCCAAATGCTCAGACTTATATAGAAATTAGGTGAGCCGTTTACTATTCTAAGACCTGTTAAAATCATTAGAATAAGAGCCAGGGGAGAATGTACCATCTGAAAGCATCATAGAAGCAAATTCAAAGTAACTTCAATGTCTACTTGAAATGGAACTTTTTTTTGCTGATGGGGAAATAATGAGTAGAACTTATTTGAAAGCTCTTTAAAAGAGCTGACACATGGGCTGAATTGCCTGCTGTGTTGTGCTTAGTTGGCAATTGAAAAACTTAACAAGGCCTCAGTAAAACAGTATCTTATCTCAATTTATGCAAAGTGTTTTTATTTTATACATTGACACCCTTGAACATTATTTTTGTGAAATTACGGTACTTCCATAATGTCACTTCTATACTGCACTATATTGTTATTTCTTTAAATGTGTTTAATATTTTCCTACAAGTTCGATAAAAGTGCAAAAAATAGCAGTGAACAATTGCTGGGATATATAGCATACAGAAAGCAGCCGAGCAGTAATAATGACATAATGATAGCCTTGAGAAATATCAACGAACAGCAATTGTATCTACTAAAGTATTATTTTTCAACTCTTGCTGACACAGGCAGCCTGGTTTTTTTAAACTCTTTAAAATGTTGGGGATTTAAATAGCTTCATAGTTAGCTCACCTTTCAGCAAAACAGGGTCTGTTTGAACTTTTTATGACTGAGACTGGGTAAGTGCCCTATCATTCAAGTCTCTCTACTGCACAGATCCCAACATTTAAAAAAATCTTTTTTCCAGCTACCAGGATGACCAGTTAAATACCTTTTATAAGTATCAGGTTTTAACCAAAAGGATCTATCAACTAGCTTTATTAATAAAGCACAACTTGATTTATTATCAATACAAAACGTGTTCAGTAAAGATGCAATAATTGTTCACATACATAGTAGAAATGCTTATCCCTACTAATACTCGCAAAACACACAGGCAAACACACACACTTTCAGGAAAAGAGGGGTAAACAGATTTTTCTTGAGGGACAGGTTTCTGAAAAAAATCACCTTGGCCAATAGGTTATTCTTGAAGGCAATAGGTTAAAGCAGAGGATGTTCTGGAGTCTGTTGCTCTGATGTCCTAGCACATGTGGTCAGGTCATTAGTCATACACAATTATGCCTGAAGTCGGGTGGACATAGCTTGCTCAGGAAATACAATATTGAGATGTGCTTTCAAAAGAACAAATACGTTCCACCTTGAACTGAATTTGAGAATTCTTCAGAAGTGGGAGAGATGAGCTGCGCAACCAGTCCATAGCAGGCTTTCCTACAAATCAATTGGTTCCCAGGAAAGCAGGCTTTCCTCCATTTGCACCAGTTCTTTGCAAACTTTCCTTCAACTGAACTAGATAAAACAAGCACCTCTCCAGCTAGTGACTTTTCAAATCAACCTCCAGAAAGTCAACGGCAAACAGTTATCACCAGGCATGTGATTTCTAAGATCTCTTTTTTAAAACATTTTTCCAATGTCCACAATGAACTTTTGAGAGCTTATTTTAAAGAAACCACTGCAGGTATGTCTACAAAACTTGGACTAACTTTTCACGATCCTTCAAAAGTTAAATCCTCCAAGCAATATTAAATAAAGCATACAACACCAGGTGTTGAGTGATTTTTAACTTTGTGCACCCCAGTCCAAAACCAACATATCCATATCATAAGTAAAGCATCTTTGTAACAAACTCAGCAGTGAATTTGAGTTTACCTTGTGTGAGTCACAGCCCTCTCTCCTTCCTCATGGGGATGGCATTTCCACCCATTCCACTGTGACCCTCAAAACCCTGGTGTTAACTTAATGTCAGTCATACCAACTTATTGTTCCACCCTTTCCCCTTCACCTGTGATGCCACCTTACCTAGTACACAAGTAGACTGCAAAATAATGAAGTTAAAGTTCTATATTGCATTATCTTAATAAAGTGCTCTTGCTCACTAGGAAAAAAACACTTTGACAGATCTTAACAGATTTGGTGTCTCCTGGCACTTCATGCTTGGCAGGTTTCTACTTTGACAACTTTACAGCTCCACTGTACCTTTAAGGTATAGTGCTGTGTACTGTTAAAATCCCAAAGCATACCTTAATATGTTTCCCAATGGGTAAATGAACCCCTGCCTTTTCTGTCCCATTAACAGATTGCAAAAGCTTCTACAGGTATGCAAAAAAGGAAGTGATTATCTAAAGTAAACGCAAATTCCTTGCCAACAGGACATGCACTTTGTATCTGCCTTCACAGATGAAAAGACTAATTACATCCAAAAATAGTGGGAACCAAGATTCCATTGAGAATGAGAACCTTGAAGAAACTAGTATCAGTAATGAAATATTGCTTCAACATTTAATAGAAGGAACAGCTGATAAATTTGAGACTTGCTGTGCTATGTTCTGAGATTTTCAAAGAGGTTTTTATGGAAACGGTGAAAGAATTAATTTTAATCTTAAAATGTGTCCTAGATTTTAGAAAAGTTCCCATGAATTGAAAGTCAGCAAATGTAAAGCCTACCAATTAAAGAAAGGGTGGAAAGAAAACAGACAACAACAAACCAGTTAGTCTCTCATCAGTAGTAGGAGAAAGCGAGGACTGCAGATGCTGGAGATCAGAGCTGAAAAATGTGTTGCTGGAAAAGCACAGCAGGTCAGGCAGCATCCAAGGAGCAGGAGAATCGACGTTTCGGGCATGAGCCCTTCTTCAGGAATTCTCCTGCTCCTTGGATGCTACCTGACCTGCTGCGCTTTTTCAGCAACACATTTTTCAGCTCTCATCAGTAGTACAAAGCTGCTAGAATCTGTCATCAGGAATGCAGAAGTATTGTCTTTAGAAATTATTAATTGCAGAGTCACAATAGACTTAAGAGAAAGATCATTGATAGCAAAACCATTTCAAGGTCTTTACGGTAGTCATCGCAGTGGAAGGGATAACCAGTATTTAGATTTTTAGAAAAAGTTTTAGTAAGTTGTGTAAGAGATTATTGCATATAATTCAGACTCCAAATAATTTAGTTGTATGCATTTAGGATTTATTGACAATAATGGCCCTCATTTCGGTTATCAGGCTTTATGTAGTACAGTAACACAAGGATCAAAACTTAGGCCCTAGCCATTTGAAAATCTGTCAGTGACTTGGATGAAGGCACGAGGTGTTTACATATTCAGGTTTATTGTCAGTACAAGGTTACAGTGGAAAGGTTATGCTAAGGATTCAAAGAAATACAAAGTGACGTAGGCAGATTGTTAGTGGTCAGGAGTGTAATAAATGAAAGCCAAACTGAGGAAGTGTGAAGTTATCCACTTTGGTAACAAAAATAAAAAAAGTAGAATATTATTTAAATGGTGAGAGACTGGGAGATGTTGATATTCAGAAGTTCTTATATATTGATACTCGGAAGTGATTTGATATTGATATTCAGAAGTCCGATATTCAGGTGTCCTTGTGGACATCATAGAAAGTAGCATGCAGGTACAGCAAGCAATTAGAAATGCAAGTAGTCTGTTTGCCATTACTGCAAAGGAATTGGAGTGCACAAGTAATTGAAATTTACTGTGGTTATGTAGGTCTCAGTGATTTTTAGTGTCTTTTTTGTCTACTTACTGTTGGAAGGGCATACTTGCCCTAGAGGGATTACAGTTTCGGAATAAAGGGATATGCATTTAGAATAGATTCTGAGGAGAATTTCTCTGCTCAAAGGAATTCTCTACCTCAGAGGAATGTGAACTCTTATTCTTCAACCATACTCAAGACAGCGATTAATACATGTTTGGATACAAATGGACTCAGGATATAAGGAGACAGTACAGGTATTTTTATTCAACCTGTTCAGAGATGTTATGAGCTAGCACGTTTTGAGAAGATTTATAGCTCAGGTTGAGGTTCTGGATGTAGGTTTGCTTGCTGAGCTAGAAGGTTTGGTTTCAGATGTTTTGTCACCATACTAGGTAATATCATCAGTGAGCCCCCGGTGAAGCACTGGTGGAATGGTCTGCATTTTACTTATGTGCTTAGGTTTCTTTGGGTTGGTGATGTCATTTCCTATGGTGATATCATTACCTGTTCTTTTTCTCAGGAGGCGGTAAATGGGATCCAAGTCAATATGTTTGTTGATAGAGTTCCGGTTGGAATACCATGCTTCTAGGAATTCTTGCATGTGTCTGTGTTTGGCCTGTCCTAGAATGGACGTGTTGTCCCAGTCAAAGTGGTGTCCTTCCTCATATATATGTCAAGATACTAGTGAGAGTGGGTCATGCCTTTTTGTGGCTAGTTGATGTTCATGTATCCTGGTGGCTAGTTTTCTGCCTGTTTGTCCAATGTAGTGTTTGTTACAGTTCTTGCAACGTATTTTGTAAATGACATTAGTTTTGCTTGTTGTCTGTATAGGGTCCTTCAAGTTCATTAGCTGCTATTTTAGTGTATTGATGGGTTTATGGGCTACCATGATGCCAAGTCTGGCAGTCATTTCTGAGATGCCTTTGATGTAAGGGAGAGTGGCTAGGGTTTCTAGAAGTATTTTGTCTGCTTGTTTGAGTTTGTTGCTGAGAAATCGGCGGACTGTGTTCATTAGGTACCCGTTCGTTTTGAATATACTGTATAGGTGATTTCCTCTGCTCTTCGTAGTTCCTCTGTATTCCAGTGTGTGGTAGCTCATTGAAATAATGTTCTATTGCAGCTTCGTTTGTAGATGTTGAGATGATTGCTTCTGTAGTTCAGTATTTGGTCTGTGTGTGTTGTTTTCCTGTAGACGCTGGTTTGAAGTTCCCCATTGGTCGTTTGCTCAACTGTGACATCGAGGAATGGCAGTTTGTTGTTGTTTTCCTCCTATTTCATGAATTTTATGCAGTAAGGGTATTATTAATGGTGTTGAAAGTTTCTTCTAATTTGTTTTGTTCAGTGATGAGAAAGGTGTCATCCACGTAGCGGACCCAAAGTTTAGGTTGGGTAGTTGGCAGAGCTATTTGTTTGAGTCTCTGCATTACTGCCTCTGCTAAGAACCCTGATATTGGAGATTCCATGGGTGTTCCATTGGTTTGTATGTAGGTTTTGTTGTTGAAGATGAAGTGGGTGGTAAGGCATAGGACCACTAGCTTGACAATATTGTCATTGCTGATGAAGCTGGTGGTGTTTGGTGTCTAATGTCATTTACAAAATACCTTGCAAGAAGTGTAACAAGCACTACATTGGACAAACAGGCAGAAAACTAGCCACAAAAAGACATGAACATCAACTAGCCACAAAAAGACATGACCCACTCTCACTACTATCTTTACATACAGATGAGGAAGGACATCACTTCAACTGGGACAACACATCCATCCTAGGACAAGCCAAACAGAGACACGAGCAAGAATTCTGGAAGCATGGCATTCTAACCAAAACTCTTATCAACAAACACATTGACTTGGATCCCATTTATCACCCCCGAGAAAAAGAACAGGAAATGACATCACCACAGGAAATGACATCACCAACCCAAGGAAATCTAAACATATAAATAAAATGCGGGCCACACCACCGGAGGCTCCCTGATGATGTTGCTTAGTATGGTGACAAACACATGAAACCAAATCTTCCAGCTCAGCAAGCAAACCTACATCCATGTTATAACCTCTGGAGCAAGTGGGACTTGAATCTGGGCCTTGTGACTCTGAGACTACTACTGTGCCACGATAGTGTAGGAGGGGAGATGATAGTGCAGGAAATTTGAAGGGCCAAATTATTGCTCCAATTTTTTTACATTCTTAGTATGAATTTTTCATTTGATAATTAATGTGGTTCACTGCACTTGCAATTAAAAGCCAATTTCTTGGAGATGATGAGAACTAGAGGGCATAGGTTTAGGGTGAGAGGGGAAAAATTTAAATGGACCAAGGGGCAACATTTTCATTCAGAGAGTGGTGCATGTATGGAATGAGCTGCCAGAGGAAATGGTGGAGGCTGGTACAATTACAACATTTAAAAGGCATCTGGATTGATATATGTATAGGAAGGGTTTAGTGGGATATGTGCCAAATGCTGGCAAGTAGGACTAGATTACTTTAGGATATCTGGTCGGGCATGGACGACTTGGATCGAAGGGTCTGTTTCCATGCTGTGCATCTCTCTGACTCTATGATGACCTGTCACTCATATTTAGTAGCAGCTGTGTCTAATCGATGATTAAGAGTAAACAGGGGGCCCTCTAGTGGCGCAGTGGCAGTGTCGATACCGAGCAATCTAATTATCCCAATCTGCATGAAGACTGAAGGCGCACATGGTTAATGTACTGCCATTTTTACATACCCTCATTATCTCATGATTCATTCTGTGCCCTACCATAAAGCTACTATTACCTAGAAATACTACGTATAGTTTCAACATCTTCCAACACAAGAGCATTTCTTGCTATCGTATTTATTCCATCCAATACTAACAGTGCTACCCTGCCATTCTTTTCCATCCTGTTCTTTTTGAAGTCACATCCTTGAATGTTCAGTTCCTAGCTTTGATTACCTTATAATATGTTTCTGCATTGGCAATATGCTCATTTTCATTAACCTGTATTTGTGCTGAAAATTAATTTATTCAAGAGCCTTAATTTTGCCTTTTAACCAATGTTTCCACCTTTGACTTTATTTCCTGCTGTTTTTCTACGGTTTGTACTCTATCCTGATAGCTGAATGAAGACAGAGGGTTGGAGGATGGTGGTTGATGGGAAATGTACATCGTGGAGCTCAGTTACCAATGGTGTGCTGCATGGATATGTTGTGGCGCCAGTGCTGTTTGTCATTTTTATCAATGATCTGGCTATGGGCATAGAAGGATGGGTTAGTAGATTTGCAGGTGACTCTAAGGTAGGCAGAGTTGTGGATAGTGCCGAAGGATGTTGTGGGTTACAGACGGACATAGATAAGATGCAAAGCTGGGCTGAGAAGTGGCAAACGGAGTTTAATGCAGAAAAGTGTGAGGTAATTCACTTCGGAAGAAATAACAGGAATTCAGAGTACTGGGCTAATGGTAAAATTCTTGGCAGTGTAGATGAACAAAGAGATCTTGGTGTCCTGGTGCGTAAATCCCTGAAAGTTGCCACCCAGGTTGATAGAGTTGTTAAGAAGGCATACGGTGTCTTGGCGTTTATTGGTTGAGGGATTAAGTTTGAGGGCCACAAGGTCATGCTTCAGCTGTACAAGATACTGGTAAGGCCACACCTGGAGCATTGCATGCAGTACTGTCACTGCATTATAGGAAGGATGTGGAAGCTTTGGAAAGAGATCAGAGGAGATTTACTAGGATGTTGCTTGGTATGGAAGGAAGGTCTTATGAGGCAATGCTGAGGGAACTGAAGCTGTTTACATTGGAGAGAAGAAGGTTGAGAGGTGACTTAATTGAGACGTACAAGATATTCAGAGGGTTAGATAGGGTAGACAGTGAGAGCCTTTTTCCTCAAATGGTGATGGCTAACACGAGGGGACATAGCTTTAAATTGAGGATTGATAGATTTAGGACAGATATTAGGGGTAGTTTCTTCACTCAGAGTAGGGGCATGGAACAGCCTGCTTGCAACAGCAGTAGACTCGCCAACGTTAAGACCATTTAAGTGGGCATTGGATGTACATATGGACAATAATGGAACGGTGTAGGTTAGATGGGCATCAGATTATTTTCACAAGCCAGCGCAACATCAAGGGCCAAAGGGCCTGTACTGTGCTGAAACATTCTATGTTCCATTTCTAAGTGAAGCTTGCCCACTGGAACAACTCATACCAGTGTCGCACAAACTAAAGCCCATTGCACCCACAGCAATCTTTGAGCCATGCACTTAACTCCCTGACTTTATTTACACAATGCCAGTTTGCCTGTGGTGTCCAGAGATTTTTACCTTGGAGGTTTTGCTTTTCAGTTTCACTCCTAACTGTTCAGCACAGCTTTTAGTTCGATCAATGTTGTTGATACCAATGTAGATGATGACAACTGGATTCCTCCCTTCCCACTCCAGAGATCTTCTCCAGACTCTATGTTCTTAATTAACCCTGGCTCTGGGCAGGCCACAGAGCCTTCGAGACTCCCATTCTTGGCTGCAGAGAACAGAATCTATGCTCCTAATTATACTGTCCCTTGCATTCCTATTTCCCTCCTCCAATTGAACAGCTGTCTGTGCCAAGGTGCGATGGTCAGTTCACAGCTTCTCCACTTTCTTCTGCACAGTTCACAAGGACTTTGTGACTAATAGACAATTGCAGAGTCTGAAACTTCTAAATTGAACTCCTGGATCCTCCTACCTGCAGTCACACCTTTCTGTCCCTGAAGACAGACCAATTTTGAATTAACTAGCCTGAAGGATTTTGACTGCCCTTGGATCAAAGCATTCAAGTAACCTTCCTCTTCCCCGATTTGGCAGAATTTCTGCAGCTCTGATTCCAGTTCCTCAACTCAGATCCAAAATTTCTCAAGTTGCATACAATCACAGATGCTCATTCTGGATCACATCAGGTTCCACACATTGCAGCAACAACACATCAATCATCCTGTCATTACTGTTGTATTTGATTTAATTTGCAAATTAATAATTCAACCTCTGCATACAATTAAACATTTGAGTAATACCTTGTTTGCATTTCTGTATCATTACAACAGCACTTTGCTTCACTCTAACACTGAAACAATAGATTGGTATCTTGCAAGTCGAACTGAGTTGGAGCTTCTATACTTAATGATTTGCTTATAACATCTTTATTATTTTTCCCTAGATGGTAATTCCTAGTAAAGAAGGAGGCATACCTGTTCTGCCTCTACATCCTGCCCCTGGTGTCCAGGCTGATGGTGAAAGAGTGCCAACCTGTAATTTGACAGATATGAATCAACATGCGGCAACAACTCCTTCCAGCAGGTACAGATGGAAATAGAGTTCTAATGATTATGGAGATAATTACGGAATTCTGCATAACTGAAATTAAATCTACAAAGGTGTGAAAGAAATCTTTCTTAAACTGGGCAGGCAAATTATTGAACCTGATTGTGAAGAAAGTATAACAAGCACCCAACTAGGAAAATTTCATTTCGGTTAGCTCACGGAACCTTTCAGCTTAAACCTAATACAATGGCAGAAAAAATAGACAGGCAGTTCTTAGGTTGCGAACAGGTTCAATTATTAAATGTATGTGCAAGTCAATTTGTATGTGAATCAGAACACAATGCAGGAGAATACAAAGTAGCTGTTTGTAAGTAGAGCAAGTATTCATATGTTAGATCTTGAACCCCTGTGTGGGATCATGTTCATAAGTGCAAGTGTCTGTAAATTGGGCCCCTGTAATTTCAGGGGCCTCGAATAATGTGTCTCAAGCCAATGTGAAATAGAATAACTGCTTCCCCTAGGTATAGAGTTGACGACTAAACCTACAGAATGAAATGACAGATTTATTCCTCAATTTAGATAATTCACTTATAATGAAAGTAATTCTGTATTAACGTACATAAAATGTTGTCATTTCACTGCAAATTGCAGCAAAACTGCCTTTAGTGTTTTGAATTGAAATCAAAACTCTTGGTTTAGATACAGGAAGGCAACTGTATTTTTTTCAGATTGTGCATAAAATCTATTTAAAAATATTTTCCCTAAAGTTGTTAGGTAACATTTTGCAATGGGCTCTTGGTCCTTTTATTGAAATGGTTACATCTGACTGAGGGTCAAAACACTGTCCAGTTAATCCCTGTGATATACCCCTGAATCCAGATCAAATGCAGGCTAAAACTGAAATCTGACCTATAACTCTGCAATACAGATTAGAGTTTTAAAGAAAATAAGCACACAAAGCCAACCAACCAACCAGAAATTGGCAATATGTTCAAATTGATTAGACCAGTGTCTACTGCAAGTGGAGTACTGCATCTGTTGCTCCCTATGTGGTCTCCTCTGCATTGGAGAGACAGTATGTCAACTTCTGGAGCATTTCAGGGAACATCTCTGGGACATGCACACCAAAAATCCTATTGCCCTGTAGCTGACCAGTTCAACCACCACCTAACATCAACTCCACCCCCAGATCAAACCCTCTAATCAGTTTTCCCTTTTTTTCTTTTGAAGTGGTGAAGCAGAATTGCTATCAAAGAGTAGTGAAGGAAAAAGCGGGACACCTCAGGATGTGTTAGAAACTACCTTTACGAGGAAAGTGGGAGCGTTTGTTAACAAACCAGCCAGTCAGGTATGATTCTAACCATAGCATATCTGGTAGAATAAGATTGTCTTCTCTTAGCAAAATACTATCAACGTGTTTCACCGTAGTGGGAATCAATCACATGTATTTAGATTTGATGAAATAAAGGGCTGAATTACTTGACTAGAGAATTTGAGATGCCATCTGATGGCTCCTTCTCAGATTTACAATCTAATAATATTCAATGTGTTTAGTCACTTTCTGCCAATCTTTTGCTCTTTTTGTAGATGTTCCTATTGCTTTGTAATGTGAAAGTTTATCGCATTGCTGTATTGTGTGATCTTTTTCTGGCATGTATGTTAAAATAGAAACATGGATGCTGCAGAAAAATGCCAGCTGACTGCTCTGTGTACTAATCACTCATTCAGTATGTCCTTCCACTTTCAATAATCTACACACAATCCTCCCCAGGTCCATCTGTCTTCACCGTGTTTAGAACTGTGCCATCATGTCTGTATTGTCTCTCCCTAGTACTTCTGCAAAAGTGCATCACCTCACATGTGACAGTATTAAATTGCATCTGCCATTTGTCTGCCCATTTTGCTATCCTATCCTATGTCCTGTTGCAATTGATTAGTATCAGCCTCAATATTTACCACCCCTCCGAGCTTTGTATCATAGACAAGTATTGAAATGTTAATCCGTATGTAAATACCCATTCATTCATATCTAGCAATAAAGAGGAGTGATGCAGACGTTGACCTTTGGGAAAACCACCGTCTTTCATCCTCCGTTCACTACATAGCTCTGAAATTTCCTGCAGATTTGCTTTGCTATCTTTCTGTCACTACTTGGAGGTTGTAGGACACCCTCAGTATTTTACTCATCCCCTCTTTGCTTATCAGCTCCAACCAAATAGATTCTGTCTTTTCCCCTTCAATCTCTTTCCAAAATTACGAAGTCTTTCCTTAGTTAGTTTTGCCACCCAGCTCCCTTCCCTAGCTTTCATGAACATTTTATTTCCATGACTGTTAGCATGTGATGCTCACCATTAAGTCATGTTACCGTTATCGTCATTATGTCCTGGTACAACTGATTACTGCTATATCATGTTAGTACAAAGCATTGTTGAGTAACTTGCCACACAGTCAAGCAATTCAGTTGACATTTGAAAACAATAAAAATATAAATTACAATGTTCATTTGCTGTTTTTGTTACTTCCCTGTACCACATCAGGTCTTCTTCTAACAAACCTGTTCTGCGTCTACTTTCTACAGGTCACTGCTGCCAATATGGATTTACCATTTGCTGTATTTGCACCGAAAATTGTTGAATCTGAGGACACTGATGTCATGGTAAGTCTGCCAGTGAAAGTTAATTCAAGACAGACTATTATCAAGATTTGTAAAGCTATTTTAGAGCAACTTTGGAGCACATGATGTGTTTTTATACCATGAAAATGATCCATCTAGAAAATTAAACTAATTCACTAGTGTGGATATTACTTGGACAACCGATAAAAGCTTCAGTTCAGATTCTTGGGAATATGATCACATCTCATGTCACTAAAAGGCTGTATATATGTTTCTGATCTCTAGTAAATAGGATTTACTAGACTTGGATTCACCACTGGAATTTAGATTCATTTGTAAGATGTAGCAGGATTTTATCAACTTAACAAATTATGATTAATTATTTCTCACTCTCTTTCCCCATTTTCTTAATATTCTGAAGTGTATATGAACATTTAAATAGGCAAGTATTTGAAGTTGCCTCAAGCTGGTAGTGTTGTAGTTTTGTCTTACTAACAAGTTTTAATACCCCCTTAAGTTTACAATTAAGTGCAAGATAAGTTGCCAGTATGCCAAGTTGTTATTGTGAGGGTGCGAAAACAATCTTGTCACAAACTTCTGCTAATGGTTCAGTGCCTTCTACCTGTTTAGAGATGTGTGAAAGCAACTTCTATTTTCCCCTAATTCTGTATGTACTATATTGCTGTCTCCTGAAAACCTGGTATAAAATCTATAATTCACTTTGTCAGGTTATACCCATCCATGTGTTGTCACTCTGATCTTCGTGATCAACCTGTCTGCCTTCCAGGTTATTTCTGTTGGTTAAATAGTTTGCGCAAATGCTATAAATTGGGAATCCATTATATCCAAGTTGACGTTATCTTTCCGTCTTCTTATCCCAGGTAAATCCGCCTGATTCTCCTATTCCAGAATCACCTCTGCATGCCAGTCTTCATTCAGACCAGTCCAGTGGGAGCAGTGGCCTCACACAGGATGAATTTGTTATGGTGGAACTTGTAAGTTATTTTATTCATGGCATTTTGAGGAGCAGGCAGTTATAGTTCATTCAGAATTGCAACTGACATTGCCCAAATTGTAAAATTTAAATGAACCTTTCAGGTCATTGATTCTATGGTCTCTGAGTATTTAAAATTCACCCTACGGCACAAAGATAAACCATTTTGTCCATTGTCCCTGGGCTGATGGGAATGATCTCTAAATTTTATTTTAAAGAGAAAGCAATGAAATGACTGGGGGAGAAAAAGTGTTGGCTGTTCATCCAATGTCTTATTCAGTGAATAGCTAAAACAGATGTGCCAGAATGACTCTTAGTTTAATCCCCTAGCCTGCATCAAGTTTGCTATCTTGTGGGATTGTGGTAGGAACATTTCAGTTTGCCTCTGTTTTGGAAGAGGAAAATATGCTGTGTTTCCAGCTCCTTAGTACTATACAGCACCCCTTTGGAATTCTGCAATCATAATGGTGAGAAAACAATTCGAGTGAGCTGTAATTCCCTGTGGGGTTAAATAAGTAACAAGTAAATGATCCCTGCTAATGGAAAACATCCTCCATTCAAGAAATCAGTGCTTTGCAAGTAGAAATTACAGTTTAAAAAATTAAGCAGGAACATATTGGCTCTTTGGTAATTTAGTCTTTACTGTATAGAAAGATTTATCAGATCCTGCTTTACTGACTATATGCAATGTGTTCATCTAATTTGATCTCTTAAATTAGTATTTCAATGTCCACTATTTTGGGGTATGTTCAGTCATCAATCATCACTTTTCACTATTAGTGTGACTGAGATTGGAAACGTGCCTTCATGGTAATTAAAGCTAAAATTATATCATGTTCAAATGGTGCTTGACAAGATATATTGAAAGTACCTACTTGAAGTACACAGCTTTGTGATTTTACTGTTAATCTATGTCTGAACAGTTAGAAAAATATGGTAGGGACTGAGAACTTAAGAAAGTGTAAGCTGTTCACGCAACAAACATGATTCTCCCGCTCATCTTGTAACTGCACCTTATATGGGCTATACAATGTTGTTAATCTTCTGAATAAATGTTTTCAATATGTGTCAAGATTGAGTAGTGCACCATCACCACAAAATAGCTGTTCATAGCCTCCACAATCTATAATGCTACAGCGTTCCTCACAATTATACAATTAATGGTAGAGCCTGGGTCGTGTTGTAGAACAGAGAGACCTCGGGGTTCATATATACAGTTCTTTGAAATTGCATCACAGGTATACAGGGTGGTTAAAAAAGCATACAGCACGCTTGCCTTCATTGTTCAGACCTTTGAGTATAAGAGATTGGATGTCATGTTGTACTTATACAGGATGTTGATGAGGTCTCGTCCAGAGTACTGTGTGGGGTTCTGGTCACGCTGTTATAAGAAGGATGTTATTAAACTGGAGAGGGTTCAATAGAGATTTACCAGGATGTTTCTAGGAATAAAGGGTTTGAATTATAAAAATAATAGGATATGCTGGGACCTTATTTTTTAACTGGAGTGTAGGAGGTGTAAGGGTGGTCTTATATAGGTTTATAAAATCATGAGCATAGATAAGATGAATAGCAAGGTCTTTTCTCTAGGGTGGGGGAATTCAAAACCCGGGGGCATGTTTTTACGGTGAAAGGAGAAAGATTTAAAAGGGACATGAGGAGCAGCTTCTTTACACAGAGAATGATTATTGTGTGGAATGAACTTCCAGAGGAAGTGATGGATGCAAGTACAGTTACAACATATGAAAGACATTTGGATAAGTACGTGAATAGGAAAGGTTTGGAGTGATATCGGCCAAATGCAGGCAGGTGGGACTAATTCAGTTTGGGAATATGGTTGGTGTGGACTATTTGGACCAAATGGTCGGTTTCTGTGCTGTATGATTCTATGACTTTTCTTCAAAAAAGTGAACAATGGGTGTAAATGAGTGAAAATTAGGAAGTCAAAAGCATAGAGATTTTTCAAAAGCTTACATAGAGATGATAATACAGAACTCTTTGGAAGAGTTTCAGAGGTCAGAGAATTAATATCACAGAATAGCAACAGCAAAAGAAATGGACAATACTAACATCTGAGAGCTAATGCCCTAATTGAGAGAGCTGTTTCACAGACTAGTCAAGCAACCCCCGATCCTCATACTCATGGAATGATATAATGATTATATACCATGTCCCAGACATACCATCACCATCCTTTGACATATTCCGTTCCACTGGCAGGACAAATCGAAGAGAGACAGCACAATATTCTAGAGACAACAGGAGGCTGTTGTCCTTTGAAGCCTCAATCATGAGCAAGGAAACCTCCTGCTGAATACCCTAGTGCGCCCCCCCACTCCCCCCAGCTACTGAAACACTACTTCTCCATATTGAGCATCACTTGGGGGAAGCACTGAGGATAGAGTGCGGAATGTACTCAGGATGGTGGGCTTCAGTGTCCAGTGGTTTGCCCATAGTGTTCAGGGACGCGCACGTTAGGTGCATTAGTCAGGGGTAAATATTGGGTAGGGTGGAGGAATGGGTCTAGGTGTGTTACTCTTCAGAGGGTCAGTGTGGACCTGTTGGGCCGAAGGGCCTGTTTCTACACTGTAGGAATTCTATGATACTATGATGTGCAGGCTGGGTGGATTAGCCATTGGAAATGCAGGGTTGGGAAGGGCGTGTCTGGGTGGAATGCTGTTCAGAGGTGTGGATTTGATGGGCCAAATAATCTGCTATTCTACCATTGCAATTCTGTTGTGAATGTGAAACGACTGACAGGAGAGGAAATGGGACTTTGTAGATGAAGTAATACCTCTGAGGCATAAGTGAAGTCAAATTACGAGTTGACGGAAACATGAAATGAGTGTTCGGTGGTAGAAAGCTCAGCACCTTCTGGACAGTAGTTCCCAGGTGAAAAAAAAACCACATCAGAGCATCAGTATAACAGGCATGGGAAAGAATTCCCCCAAGAGCTGAACAAAGCACTAATATTTTACACTAAATGTAATCTAAGGAGGTTGAGTAAGATTCAACTAAAGGCACCAAGTTCCTTGCATTTCTCCAGAAGGACTGGAATCATTGTGTCTCGTGGAGCACTTGATCAGTCATATTAGTCCATGAGTATCCCAGTTCTGCCCAGAATATTTTCAGTCCCTTTATTTCAACTGATAGTGTTAGCTCCATTTACAGCATTCTCACCAATGAGTCAAAAGGCTTAGGATCCAAGTGTCACCGTAGAGACTTGAGCACAAAATTGTAGGTTAACATTCCAGTGCAATACTGATATAATGATACATTGTCCAAGGTGTTGCCCTTGGATGAGAAGCTAACTAATTCTCTGTCTGATCTCTGGTGGTGCTAAAAGAATTCATGGCACTATCCTTGGTGACCTGCCCTAATATGTAACTCTTGATCAGAATCACGCAAAGGGTTTAGGAACATAGGAACGGAGTTGATCGTTCAGACCCTATTCCAGGTAACGATTGATTGGCTACGTCAGTGCCATTCTCCTACCAAATCCCTTAATGTCATTACTCTCTGGAAATCTATCAATGATGTCTTGAACATATTCAGTGACTGAACTGCTATAGCTCTCTTGGGCAGTGATTTCCAAAGATTGACTACACTCTGAGTGAAAAAATTCTGTCTTGTCTCACCCTAGGTGGCTTACCCCTTTTTCTGAAACTGTGTCCTTGATTCTAGAATCCCCCCTGCAGCCAGGGGAAACATTCACTGTCTCTGTGACATCACCTCTCCTTCTTCTGAGTTCTTGAGATTACAAATCCAGTCTCCTCAATTTGTCCTCATTGGACAGTTTAGTGAACTCACTGTATGGAAAGTATATCCCTTCCTTGGTAAGGGACCAAAACTACACTTGGTGCCCCAGCTGCATTCCCACCAAGGCTCTAAGCAGTTGAAACAAAGGTCAGTAATCCTGTATTCAAAATTTCTAATGATAAAGGTTATCTTACTATTTGCCTTCCTATTTGCTTACTGCATCTGCATATCAGCTTTCAGTGACTTATATACAAGGAGGACACCTTTTATACATTTCCCAGTCTCTCAATATTTAATAAATATTCTGAACTTCTGTTCCTCCTTCCAAAGTGGGTCACCTCCCACTTGTCCACATTATATTCCATCTGTCATGTTTTAAACCACTCATTAAGCATCATTGAAGCCTCTTCACATCGACCTCTCAACACACTTTCCTACATGATTTTGCGACATCCACATAGTTTGCTTGTGTACCCTGCTGCAGTAGAAGTGGCAGTAAATACAGTTTTGTATAAATACAAGTCTGCCTTACTTTGCTGATTTTGTTTGGAGTCTGTTTCAGATTCCACTGCTCAAAGACAAGGAAACTTGAATCTGTCCCAGAGTTTATTCATTTTTAAATCTCTGACTCCAACAAGTGAAGCTGAAACTCTGAAAAGAAAACAGAGACACTGGAAGAGAATAAGCAGGTTAATGTTTTGAACAGAACCTATTAGAAGTTGGGCTGCTTTCCAGTAACACAAACACAACATGGGAAGTTTAAAAGCAGATCAAATCTCCTATGAGCAGAAACTTGAATCTTTGTGCATGCAATGAGTAGTTCCATTCAGGAAGAAAGTAAGTGCCATTTTGTCATACTGTTACATGTAGACCAATACTTTTAATCCAAATGAGAGAGATACGCAAACAGGTAGATAGATAGAGTAAGAAACTAGCAGTGTAAGCTTTGATTCAAAGGACACTTCTTATTCTATCAGATCAATCTGTGTAAGTTTGGGCTGAATATTGTTATGGACCAGACCAAAACCCATCAAAATATATTAAGTGGGTAACCTAAACCCTAACTATTTCTTATTTTAAAGGTAAGTGTATTGCATTCCAAATACAATTTGATTAGTCAAACTACTTGACTTTAAGCAAAACATACTTTACTTTTACACTATTGTTAAAATACAGACAAAGTAAACAAAATGATAATATATATTAACTACTACTAGTTAACTGTTCCAATATAGTACTATCCCATAAACACACCATTGACAAAGGCAAATTCAGTAAAATAGATTTTCTCACATGCTATTCTAGCAGCAGGAAGAGAACCCCAGCTTTTAGTTGTAATAGAGAGGAACAAGTGCTTTGCATCCAGCTTCAAGACCCCAACAACTACAGAAAGCTAAAACTAAAAATCCTGGTTCTGTGGGAACTTGACCCCACCCATCCAGGCTGCTTATTTTAAGCAGACTGCTTGTCACATCTGTCTCAACCTTTCTTCATTAAAATGTCTCTTAAAACCACAGTATTGTCACAGTGTTAGTTCAGAGGCAGATTAGGGTGGCTAGGTGATGGGGAATGATGTTCTGAAACCCAGAAGTAAAGTTTGAAAACTGCAATATACCCTTGTGGTTTTCTTCTGTACATTCTGCACGCACACACACGTTCTGAGAACTGGGACGTTGTGCAATGGAGAGGGGGAGAGACAGATTATACAGATCTGATCATAGAGAATGTAGGAGTGGGGAGGCAGGTCACTTTCATTTGTTCCTAGGATCTTGGTGTCACTGGCTAGGTCTTAATTGGCCTGCAGACCCTGGTGTGCTACCTTCTAAAACTGCTGCAATTCTTGGGATCTCGAGAAACCCAGAGTGCTGCTAGGAATAGTGTTCCAGGGTTTTGTGTTAGTAACAGCGAAGAAACAATTATGAATTTCCAAATTAAATACCATGTGGATATGGATGGCAACTTAAAGATGATGGTGGTATTGTTCTCATGTGTCTGTCACCCTTGACCTATATGGTAGGTGCTGTCCGAGGCACTTGGGTAAGTTGCTGCAGTGCATCCTATGGATGGTGTAGATTCCTACCACAATGCATCAGTTGCCGAGTAGCTCAATGTTGAAGGTGGGGGTATGGGGTGCCAGAGAAGCAAGCTGCTTTGTCCTGGGTGGTGTCATGCATCTTTCAGGCAAGTGGACAGTATTTCATCATACTCCTTCTGACTTAGTAAAATAGAAATTAGGAGCAGGAGATACTGTTCAGCCCCTCAAACCTGCTTCGCCATTCAACATGATCATGACTGATCACCCAACTCACTATCCTGTTCCCACTTTTTGCCATATACTCTTTGTTTGATTTCTTTAGCCCTAAAAACTATATATGTCTCCTGCTTGAAAACATTGTTTTTTTTTTAACCTCCACTGCTTTCTGTGGCTAGGGTTTTCTGAGGCTGACACACTCTGGGTGAAGAAATTTATCCTCATCTCAGTCCTAAATAGCCTGAACCATATCCTTGAACTGTGACACCTGGATCTGCACACCCTGATCATCAAAATATCTTGAGTTTACCCTGTCTTGACTTGTGCCTTTTAGATGGTGGACAGGCTTTTGCAAGACAGGAGGTTAGATACTGAATGCAGAATTCATACTCTCTGACCTGCTCTTTTAGATACAGGATTTATATGTTCGTTCCAGTTCATTTTCTGATCAATGGTGACCCTCCTAGGATGTTGATATTCAGGAATTCAACAAGAGCAATGCCATTGAATGTATATTGGTGATGGTTAGATTCTCTTCACTTGATGATCATTGGCTGGCACTTGTGTGGTGTTAATTTTACTTACTTCTCATCTGCATAAGCCTGGACTTTCTCTTGCTGAATATTGACTCAGACAATGAGGTGTTGTGAATGTTGCTCAATGAATATTCTAATCTTGTTATGAAGGGCAGTTCATGGATGAACCAGCTGAAGTTTGTTGAATCTAGAGCCGTATTTTGAGAACCTCGAGCGTTCTGGTGGTGCAGTGGTAGTATCTCTGTTGCAAAGGAGGACTTCACAGGGTCAACTGCTGTTTCCAGTTGTTGATAACAGTGCCGAGATCGATGCCAGGCAATCTGTCTGGTTTTATGCTTTTCTTTAGTTTTTTTGTGCTTTGATACAACTGAGTGGCTTGCTAGATCATTTCAAAGAGCAGCTAGATGGCAGATTGCCTTCCCTAAAGGACATTGGCAGACTGCGTGTGTTTTTATGACAGTCAACAGTGGTTACAGGCTACTTTTTAATTCTATTTTCCTTTTTATTGAATTCGGATTTCACAATCTGTTACAGTGGGATTTGAACCAGTGTCTCCAGTCTGCGGTTCTCGCGTAATAGTGCAGTGACATTACACTATGCCACCTGGTGGAGAGAGGGCAGATAGATTGCAGAAGCAATCATTGGATATCTTGTGTGTGACAATTGCTCCTGCAGGCCCAAAAGCAGTGAAATAAAGGCTGTGAACCTTAAGGCCTTTTGCTCACCAAGTGTCCCAATGCGAGAGAAACCGTTTGCATGTGGTAAAAATAGAATTGCTGTTAAAATGTAAAGTTGCTGCCTTATTTACACATTCACTTGAATTTACACTCTCTCTGCAAAGCGGTTTAAAGTCAGAGTTGGGCATGTTTGGGGAGGCTGACACAGAATCTACAGACGGTTCTGGGTAGGTTGAATGAGGTTGAAAATTGGCAAATGGACATTGTTCATTGTGATCTGACTGGCCACTTAGCCATTCAGAGGTTCCGCACGCTGATCAACATTGACTTCCTCTTTGAGAAATCAATGAGGCATATGGATCCTGGAAGCCCACACACTGAAAAGAATTAGAGGGATTATTGCAGTTGGAATATAATTTGGGAACATGTGAGGTCATGCATTTTGGCAAGAAGAATAGAACAGCTGAATATTATTTAAATGGGGGTGGATTGCAGTAAGCTACAGAACAGAGAGATTTGGGAGTCATCAACTATGAATCACAAAAAACTAGCATCAAAGTTCAGCAGATAATGAAGAAGGCTATTGGATTGTTATCCTTTATTGCAAAATAGAATATAAAAGTAGTGAGAAAAGGATGCTGGAAATCCGAAACAAAAACAAACATTGCTAGAGAAGCTTAGCAAGTTGCGCAGTATCTGTAGAGAGAAAACAGAGTCAACGATTCAAGTCAAGTGTCCCTACTTCAGTAGGAGATCTGCTAAAATCATATAAGGCACTAGTCAGACTGGATCAGGAATACTGTGACCAGGTTTGCTCCCATTATCTTAGGAAAGACTGGAGGCATTCTCAAGGAGGTTCACAAGGTTAATTCCATTATGGAGGGATTTTCTAATGGGGAGATGTTGAGTACATTGGGCTTGTATTGGCTGTAGTTTGAATGAAAGGAGACCTTATTGACACATAGGATTGTTTGGGTGCTTGAGAGTGTAAGTGCAGAGAATCTAGGACAAAGGGCACAATCTCAGAATGAGGGGTCATCTATTTAAAGACAGCAATGAGGAGTTTTCTCAGAGGGCAGTGAATCTGTGGAATTCTTTACTGTAGAGGATTGTCAAGACTGGATCATTTAAGTACAGTCAAGACTGAGAGAGATTTTTAAGCAGTAAGAGGATCAAGGGTTGAGGGGGAAAGGCAGGAAAGTGGAGTTGAGGATGATCAGATCGGCCATGACCTCACTGAATGTTGAAGTAGACTCAACATTGGTTTGGCTTCTGCTTCTCCATCTTTTTGTCTTATGGTTTGATGCAAGTGGAATTCCTGTTTTGAATTACTTTTTAATTTTGCACCTGAAACAAACCTGCCTCATTCTTTTGAAAGTTTAAAATTTTCCCTGTTGAGTTGCAAGAAATTGCAACCATTGAAGGCAATTCAGGATGGGCAACATCCTGATACAGGCCTTGCCAAAACACTCCCATCTCATTAATAATAAAGAAAAGTCATCATGCAATTAACTCCTAAATGGTGGCAATATCGTCAAAGCAGTTAACCAATTAGCAATGTAGATTATTTATGTCTTCGGTATTGTGGATCAGCAACTTCATATGAATAGGAAGGATTTGGAGCGATATGGGCCAGAGGCTAGCAGGTGGGACGAGATTGGGGTGGGGTATCTGGTCAGCATGGACGAGTTGGACCGAAGGGTTTGTTTCCATGCTGTACATCTGTATGACTCTATACTCAGATTATCAGGAATTAACATCAGTTTTTACACACTTTCTCCATTTAAAATATAGCAATTATGGAACATTGGTATTCCTGCTTTGAATGTTTTCTGCTGCACATGCATCACAGAACATTCAGCATCGATCTGCTACGATCAAAGAATTATGTTAAATGTTCGTCTGTCTGACTTGATCAACCTGCTCTATATCACTGATCATTTAACACTCGTATCTGCTGGTGCTGAATTCTCAAATGATATAAAAGATATGGATGTAAACCTGCCTATTTAATGTTTAGTTTGTTTTAAAATAAGTCATCAAGGTAATTGTGGCATTTTTTTTCTTCCCTTCTGTTGTTTAGAAGCCAGCCTTTTCCAAGGATGATTTTCTGCCTATGGATCTGGGTACCTTTTATAGGGAATTTCAGAACCCTCCTCAACTGAGCAGCCTCTCAATAGACATCAGTGCCCAGTCAATGGCCGAGGATCTGGTAAGAAAATACAGGCTTCTGTTTAAAATAAAATATGTAGTGCAAAATCTCAACGGTTCAGAAATCAAAGTACTTCCTCTGACTAATTGTTATTGTGCTGTATTTAGATAAGCTATAAGTTTTTGTTCATCTCACCTCTTTAGCTGTAATTCTCCTACAGAGAGGAGCGAGAGGTAGCAAGTGTTCCCGACTACCTGCAGTTAGTTGAACTAGAGCAATTGAATCAATTTCTAGGTTAGTGTGGTGCTGGAAAAGCACAGCAATTCAGGCAGCATCCGAGGAGCAGGAGAATCGATGTTTTGGGCAAAAGCCTTCATCAGGAATAGAGGCAGAGTGCCTGCAGGGTGGAGAGATAAATGAGTCAATTGAGTCAATTGCCCAAGGATGTAAAACTATGGATATTTTAAGGATCAGCCTTTCTTTTATAAAGTCAAATGTTACACATTGCTCATAATGTAATTAATATGCTCTATGCTGCAACGCTGTAACTTTTCATTATTACAGTTTTGTTTTCTATTATCTCATCTTCAAAGCAGTTCTCTTAAGCCAAAGCAATAGAGTTCACCAGGGCTCATCACTTTGAGGGAATATTCTAGGAGAGATCTTATTATTCCTCTGCCCATCTCCTCCTTTTCCTCCGGCAGCCCTGTTTCACTTGCTCTGCATGAAGTTAATTGGCTTGCGATCTTGAGGAACGCTTTTATATCACCAAAGTTGAACATGGCTATTTACTGTGACGAGTAAATTTGAGTGGCTTGCATACCTGAAAATTGGCTGTAAAAATAATTAGGTGACTGCACTACCAGATTTGCTGAGGAGCCTGGATCTTCACCAACACATTCCACCCTGACCTTAAATTTAACTGGACCATCTCTGACACCTCCGTCCCCTTCCTGGACCTCTCCATCTCCATTAATGACGACCGACTTGACACCGACATTTTTTACAAACCCACCGACTCCCACAGCTACCTGGATTACAACTCTTCCCACCCTACCTCCTGCAAAAATGCCATCTCGTATTCCCAATTCCAGGAGGACACAGAATACACCAGATGGCCACCTTCTTTAGAGACCGCAATTTCCCTTCCCTCGTGGTTAAAGATGCCCTCCAACGCATCTTGTCCACATCTTGCACCTCCGCCCTCAGACCCCACCCCTCCAACCGTAACAAGGACAGAACGCCCCTGGTGCTCACCTTCCACCCTTACCAACCTTTGCATAAACCAAATCATCCGCCGACATTTCCGCCACCTCCAAACAGACCCCACCACCAGGGATATATTTCCCTCCCCACCACTTTTCCGCCTTCCGCAAAGATCATTCCCTCCGTGACTACCTGGTCAGGTCCATGCCCCCCTACAACCCACCCTCCCATCCTGGCACCTTCCCCTGCCACCACAGGAATTGCAAAACCTTCGCCCACACCTCTTCCCTCACCTCCATCCAAGGCCCTAAAGGAGCCTTCCACATCCATCAAGGTTTTACCTGCGCATTCCTGAAGAAGGGCATGTGCCCGAAACGTCGAATCTTCTGTTCCCTAGATGCTGCCTGACCTGCTGTGCTGTTCCAGCAATAAAGTTTCAGCTTTACCTGCGCATCCACCAATATCATTTATTGTATCCGTTGCTCCCGATGCGGTCTCCTCTACATTGGGGAGACTGGACGCCTCCTAGCAGAGCGCTTTAGGGAACAACTCCGGGACACCCGCGCCAATCAACCACACCGCTCTGTGGCCCAACATTTCAACTCCATTCACCTATTGTACTCTATGCTACTTTCTCCCCCCCCCCACCCTCCTCTCATTTATCTCTCCACCCTTCAGGCTCTCTGCCTGTATTCCTGATGAAGGGCTTTTGTCGGAAACATCGATTTTACTGCTCCTTGGATGCTGCCTGAACTGCTGTGCTTTTCCAGCACCACTCTAATCTAGACTCTTGGGCTAAATAGCCTATCTGGTCTGATAGATTCTATTTCAGTCAATTGGGATCCAGGTTGGAATCGTAGATGGCTGAGGGGTACTGCATTATGGCTCAGGGGGACCAGCTTAAAAGGATCAATGAAAAGAAAAATTAGCCAGTCTTGCTATATGTATGCTGATCAAAGAAGGTGAAATCAACTGACCCCCATCATCCCAGCCTCATAAAAAACGGTCAATTGAGTGTGATATCAGGCATTTGCTAAGGCTTGTGAAATTACATCAACACCTTCAAGGCAGGAGCATTAAAGAGAGTAGACAAAGAGGGTGTTATCAATTGGGACTGACGATTGTAACATTTTCTATTAAGAACCTGAGCAAGTGTTTCAGCAATGATGATAATGTTTGAGTCATTTCTTCTCTGCAGAAAGCTTGATTGAAATCAATAAAAACAGAAAAATTGGGGGACATGAGCAGACTTTGAGGTGATGAAATGTGATGAATGGGGAAATGCAGTGTAGAAAAGGAACCTGCAGTACAAGTATAGATAAGGTGAGGTATCAAAATTGCCGTGAAATTTTGAATACTCACCTGAGTTAGTGAGGACCTTGTTCCTCAAATATGGTGAACTGTGACTCTAGCACTGTAGCTCTCCAAAAATGTTAGTCAAGATCATAGGCTGAAACTGAGGTGGGCAGCTTGATAACCCACTTTCTGAATCGGGTGAGAATTTCACAATTAAATCATAAGAGCTGTTTTTTCTCTTCCATTTTATTTCTGCTTCAGGATTCTTTGCCTGAGAAGCTGGCAATCTATGAGAAGAACATGGAAGAATTTGATGCCTTTGTAGACACTCTGCAGTAACCAAGGACAGTATCTTATCCTGCTTCAGGAACTATACCTGCAGCAAAAAACTGAAGTTGAAAGCTGTTTTTCTTCTGCTATAAATAAAATGTATATATTTTTAGAAGTACAAAATCTCCTTATTTCTATAGATGTTCTACCTGCAGTCTATAAGTACATTTCAGGTTATACTCACTGATTTGCTGCTGTATTGAAAAGTGAGAGTCTATCTTAATTTACTGTACACACCTGTGTAAATATCTTGTAAAGCCAAGCAATATTTAATCACTGCATTTGTTTATATTGAACTCTGAAGTCTTGTGTCTTTCTTGCAAGCCCGGTTATATTCAAAAGATGATTTCTAATTTAAGGTACAGCATGTTGTTCCTTTGAGCTGTCATTTGTAGCTTCTCACTTCACTGTAGAAAAATAAACGACAAAAACCAGCTGGGCTTGTACCAGTTTGGTCGTCTTGGTGATAAAGGTGTAAATGTACTTCCTATTTATAATTTAAAATATCCTGATGAGCTTTTCCCTGTTCCTGTGCTAATATAAAGCTAAAAACAAAATGAAATAGTTGTATTTATTTCCCTCTTGTCAGTTCTGGATATGTTATAGTGTGGTGGACTTTACATAAAATACAAATTGGGGACGCTGCAATGAATTCCGATTCTGAGACAGTAAATCTGAAGGATGACAACCGTATATGTCAGTCCACCCAGTTACATTTTGACTTTGTTGGGGGAAATGGTCAACCAAAAATGCTGCATATGCTGGAAATCTAGAATAAAAAAAGATCACATGACCTAAAATGTGGGCCAGTGCTGTGATGTGCGCAACAGTGAGAAAAATGGATAAATATACAGAGAATTAAAACAATCCAAATCTCAAAATGGAGAAGAACTTCTATGACCTTTTAACCGCCCCCAAACCTTAAGTGGTGACTTGAGAATCTCACAATTGAACAACTACTTCCAGAAGTGGCATCTTATTAATACACCAATCATCTTACCTTAAAATATCTTTTCCTTCCTAAGAAACTAGACGCCACAAATTCCAAGCATGTAAATGGCATTGTACACCCATAAAGTCACTGCTCTTCTTTACTTTGTATTACTTATAACCTGTTTCCTGATAGTTTAATTGGTTAAAGGCTTAAATGAAGAAATGAATTTGGGGATATGTATTTTTAAATTATAACCCATTGAACTTGCAATGTCCCATACACTGCCGACTAACTCCATCAGGATACCTCACCACCACACACCTGCACGCACGTGCACACCTTTTCCCTTGCCCCAAATCAGCATTACCAACTGTGCCAGCCACTTTCATGCTGTCCAGTATTCATCTCCTTAATCTCCTATAAGAGAAGAAGTCTTGTCTTAATGGCAGAGTAGGGCCACAACCACTTTTCGTGCACTTGAGACCTCCATATCCTGACAACAAAGTACGATTCATTGTCAGATGCTGTGCTGCTCTCCCATTACCACCACTCTGAATGTATCTTAACATCCCCAAACATCTGCCTCTGTTTTGTAACTTATTTTCTCTCTTGTCACCTACAATCAGCAGTGACATCCACTGTTATGAAGAGACCAGCTCCTCCTCTCTTTCCCCCTCTGAAGAAAAAAGCAGCACATCACTGCAGTGTCTCTGAGAAAGAAATGGCCAAAGTCACTGGCATTCATAGGTGGTTTGGATGGAACTTTATTATAAATACATTCCCATGTTTGTTATTCTTTGTTCACTTTTAACCATTAGCTGTGTGAGTGAATGTCATTCTAGCTCCAACAAGCTTAAGAGCCTAGTCATTCTAAGTGCCACGTGATGTTCTAAGTCTGTCTGAATAATAGCTATTCTCTCTGTAGTGCTCACAATAGCATGAAACATTGTCATGCTTGAATGAGGGAGCATCAGATTTGCATCTTATTTATTCATGGGATGGGGGTGTCACTGACTGCACCAGGACCTATTGTCTATCCCTAATTGCCCTTGAGAAGGTAGGTAACGAGCTGCTGCTGTTGTGAAGTCTTCCACCAGGTTGCAACCTTAACTTTCATTGAACAACAGAAAAATCATAAGATCAAAGTGCTCTAGCAGTTGGGATTACATCATAGAGTCATAGAGATGTACAGGACGGAAACAGACCCTTCATTCTAACTTGTTCATGCCGCCCAGATAGCCCCGACCAATCTCGTCCCACCTGCCAGCATCTGGGCCATATCCCTCCAAACCCTTCCCATTCATATACCCATTCGGATGCCTTTTACATGTTATAATTGTACTGGCCTCCACCACTTCCTGTGGCAGCTCATTCCATATACGTACCACCCTCTGAGTGAAAAGGTTGCCCCTTAAGTCTCTTTTATATCTTTTCCCTCTCACCCTAAACCTATGCCCTATAGTTCTGGACTCCCCCACCCCAAGGAAAAGACTTTGTCTATTTGTCCTATCCATGCCCCTCATGACCTCTGTAAAGTCACCTCTCAGCCTCCAACACTCAAGGGAAAACAGCCCAAGCCTATTCAACCTCTCCCTACAGCTCATCCTCCAAACCTGGCAACATCCTTGTAAATCTTTTCTGAACCCTTTCGCGTTTCACAACATCTTTCCGATGGGAAGGAGACCAGAATTGCACGTAATATTCCAACAGTGGCCTAACCAGTGTCCTGTACAGCGCAACATGACTTCCCAACTCCTGTAGTCAATACTCTGACCAATAAAGGAAAGCAAACCAAATGCTTTCTTCACTATCCTATCTCCCTGTGACTCCACTTTCAAGGAGCTATGAACCTATACTCCAAGGTCTCTGTTCAGCAATACTCTCTAGGACTTTACCATTAAGTGTATAAGTCCCACTAAGATTTGCTTTCCCAAAATGCAGCACCTCACATCTATCTGAATTAAATTCCATCTGCCACTTCTCATTGGCCCATCTGATGAAGATCCCATTGTAATCTGAGGTAACCTTCTTTACTGTGCACTACACCTCCAATTTTGGTGTAATCAGCAAACTTACTAACTATACCTCTCATGCTCACATCTAATTCATTTATATATATGATGAAAAGCAGTGGACCCAGCACCAATCCTTGTGATACCCCACTGGTCACAGCCCTCCTCCACCACCCTCGTCTTCTACCTTTGAGCCAGTTCTGTCTCCAAATGACGAGTTCTCCCTGTATTCCATAAGATCTAACCTTGCTCACCAGTCTCCCATGGGGAACCTTGTCGAATGCCTTGCTGAAGTCCATATACATCACATCTACCCTTCTGTCCACATCGATCCTCTTTGTTACTTCTTCAAAAAACTCAATCAAGTTTGTGAGAGTTCTAGCGTACACCTGATCAGGTCCTAGGGATTTATCCACCTTCATGCGTTTCAAGACATCCAGCATTTCCTCATCTGTAATATGGACATTTCTATATTTTCCATGTCCTTGTTACCAATTGGTGAAAGATGACTGTGCAGATCAGTGCCATTCAGTCAGGCTCACAATGAATATGTCTTTGATGCTTTGGATTACTCTGCAGTGCTGTAGGATGCTAAAGGTACCATGCTTTCTGAAGAATGTCCTCATTTTCTTACTTGCTGGAATGCTACAGCACTCATGGATGCTCATCATACAGTCTCCAGTTGACCACTGCAAGAATCCAAAGGTTAAGGTGTGTCCTTTGCACAGTGCTGATAGGAACCATAGACATACCCTGCATGGAAATTTGATGCAGAAGAGATAATAGCCCTTGCTGAACTCAGTAGAGAAAGGTGTTGCATTACAGATATGCTGGACATTATGACTTCTAAACAGAAGATTCCCACAAGGCAGAGACAAGATGACAATTGACCAGGATTACCACTTGGTGAACACCTTGTTATTGGCAAACCATTAATAGTGGGCCTCTTATCGTACCAAACTTGCCGTGGGTAAAAGGCAAGTGAGTAAGATATTTCATGTAATAGTGAGAGCATGATCCTTCAGTGGGAGGAGGATACAGTGGCAAAGATAGAATGAGTATGAGGTATCAGTGAGTAGAGGAGGCCATTGCCCTTCCTATATTGCTGGGCATTCATCCAATTGGGAGAAACTGCTTTAAACCAGGTGTCATATTGTAAGATGGATGGAAATTGAATGTGAGAGAGGCCATAGGGGTGGAGTAGGTAATTAATGAGTAAGTTATGGCAAGAAATCTCACTTAGCCCAACAGCAAAAAAAAATTCAACATTTTCAACAAAGCTAGGACTTTGCCACAAATATGTAAGAATTCAGCCCATTATCTCTTTCCGATTTCAACTTACCTCTAAGTCTTATGTGCTCTTTTTTTACTGAAAATAAGAACACTTGAAAGCATATAAAAACACTCTCTGTAAAATGCATATTCTTGTGGAGAACTGAGAGTTGGGGAGAAAGGGGCAACTGAAGAAGCGTCATATCAGAATCCAAACATCAACTTTTTTTCTCTCTCTACAGACATTGACATACCTGTTAGAACTCTCCATTACTTTCTGTTTTTGTACCTAAAAACCCAATTCTGCAAAGTACTGCCTAAAATTAAAATGGAATCAAATCAATAGTAGCTATCAAAATGGAGTTGGACGTATACTCGGAGAAAGAAAATAAATTGCTGGTCTATAGTGAAAGAGCAATGGATTGGGAGTTCTTGCATAACTGTCTCAAGGAACCAGTACAACCAAAATGAGGCAAATGGCATGCACCATTAAATAAGCTTTCAGTGACTCCTCGTACACCCAAGATGGAGACGTGCATTATCACCCTCATAACATAAAATTAAAAAAGGTTACATTGAAATCTCAATATGGCCAACCATATGCTTTCTTCATTTAGACTTAGAACAAAAAGATCCATCAACTAGATTTCTTTAATAAACACAAAATTATTAATGCATTTTAAAACAAATGACCAAAGAAGATGCTGAATTGGTTAACACAATTTGTCATATGAAAATATAAATAAATATCCCTTTAAACAACCCAAAACACATAGACCAGCATGCAGGCAAACATATTTTTCAGGAGAGGTTGGTAGGCTGAGGGTTTATAAAATCACGAAGAGCATAGATAAGGTCTTTTTCCTCGGGCTGGGAATTCAAAACTAAAGGGCATTATTTTAAGGTGAGAGATGAAAGATTTCAAAGGGACCTGAGAGATAATCTTTTCACACAGAGGGTGGTTCATATGTGAAATGAACTGCCAGAGGAAGTGGTAAATGCAGGTACGGTTAGAACATTTCAAAGACATTTGAGTAGGTACACAAAATGAAAAGTTTAGAGGGATATGGGCCAAACGCAGGCAAATGGGACTAGTTTAGTTTGGGAAATTTGGTCAGCATGGGTGAGCTGGACCATCCTGTGCGACTCCATGAGAGATTTCTCTCCTCAAAGATTCACTTGGGAAAGAAAAAAAACGTTTTTGGCCAGTGGTAGTGGTACATATTCTTGAAGGCAAAATCAAAAGGGGTAAGATGTAGAATGTTCTGAAGTCTATTCTTCTTGCATGTGTTGTCAAGTCACTAATCATGCACAGTTGTACCTGGGGTGTTGTTGTGCATAGCTTGCTCAGAAAATATAATATTGAGAGGTTCATTCAGTCACTCTTCAAAACGAGCAGTCAGGCATCCCCCTGATCTCACAGTAAATGTGTTTCAGAGACTGGAAATATGAGCTGAGCAGTTTGTTCTATAGCAGGCTGCCCTCATCTGCAAAATTCAAACATCAACTCCAAGCCAGCAACCACTTTTCAAACAGAACAACCAGAAAACCTGGTGGAAAATCAGTCACAAAAATATAAATTTGCAGGAAAGCTCAGCAGGTCTGGCAGCATATGTGGACAGCAAGCAGAGTTAACATTTCGGGTTAAGTGACCTTTCCTCAGAACCAACAAAGTAGTCAATTTTTTCTCTAAAGTTAATTTACAAACCACGATCAGCAATTATTTGGCAGCGTGCAATTTCCAAGAAGTGCCTTTTCAAAGAAAAAACTTGCAATGTGTACTTTCATTGACCTTTTAAAAACGTAATCTGGATAACTCCACAATCTTTCAAATGCAAGTCGACAAAAGTTGTGAAATATGAAGCATTTTCATGACAATACTATCTCCTTTAACTCATTGTCTGGTTATGCTTCTGTAAAGCACATGCAAATTTTTTAGTGTTGAAGTGCTTAACAGGAAAATTGTAAAATTTGCACAATAAGATAGTTGTAACACAGTGGTAGCGTCCTACCTCTGGGTTCAAGTTCTACCTGTTACTAGAAGTGTAATAACATCTTTGAACAGATTGATAAAGAAAATTTGCAATTTACGCAGGACCCAGCAAAATCACTAGATGGCATCAAAGCTTTTATATACAATCACCATATGAGGGTGCATGCAAGTTATGTTCTTGGTAATCATACTTCATAGTTCTGTTATTCTAAAATTTAAGTGAGTTGAACAAAAGATACATGATCTTATATGATCAGTAGCAGCTTAAGTTGCATTTTATTCAATAAAAACACATTTTAAAATGCCACAAGTGTTAGAAATGCAGTGATAGCGTCGCCTCTCCTGTGTATCTCATTCAATTGAAACAAATAGAAACTGATAACATAAGGGTAGGGCAGAAGGTAAAAGAGAAGACCAACATTTCCTATTTCTCACCTTAGTCATATCTCATCCTGGTTTTGTCATTTCTTCACTGTAATTGAATCAAAATTCTGAAACTCTTTACCTTCCCACTGTATGGACAAATGGGCCATGTGTACAGTAGCCGGTCAGGTAAATTCAGCACTCTGTGCTCAAGGGCAAGAAATTGTTGACTTGTCATTGATGTCCGTATCCATTAATAAAGTGCCAATCACAATGTGATGGTAACTTAATGGCTCTGATCATAAGATGCTGTAGCTACACTTGCAGTACTCCGTCTCCTCCCATTCACACTGCTTAACTAAAAGCAAAACAAAGCTACAGGGCAAAATACCGCAATGCTATCAGCCTTCCTGTCACTCATTTTCTATAATTTTTCCAAATTTAGCAAGTTTGCTTTCACCTTTAAATTGCTCTTCCTACTCTTCAATAAAACAGACACTTTGATAAATGCCTTCATTTACCCAAAAGGGAACACCTGTGCATATTGACACAGATTTTGTACTTTATATGTCATTATTCTGACCGAAATGGGGAGCATTACGGGGTTCTGTACAACCTGTTGTGATTCTCTTCAGTTACAACCAGGAACAAGGCTGCTGTAGATAGTCTGTAGGAGCTGCTATTTTCCAATACAGAAGATAGACACCACTGGTATCCAGGTAGGCAGTGACTCTGAGATCAGGTTAAGGGAGTGGAGATGTTGAAATTTTGAAGTGAGTCCATCTACATTAGCCCTAAAACCAGTATAGCAGGTTTATACCCATAGTTCCTATTACAAAAGCTGACAGAAATGAATAATGAGAAAAAATCTAGGTGAACATGTAGGTAGGTGACAAGGGGAATAAGGTTTGTTTTGGACAAGAAGCAAACTTCATGATGAATGTTTATACTATATTATTTAAAAATTTAGATTCTAAAGTCGAGGTAAATGGGTTTTTGATTTTTAGCTCTGTGAACTCTCACATTAACTCCACTGTCATTTTTTTTTTTCAAAGGGTTGGAAATTGTTTTTGAGCAGTGGCAGAAACAGAACATCCAAGAAATCATGTGACCTAAGATAAATGACTCGACAAACTACCAGTTGTGATCATTACGGAAGCATTTATGAAGTTCATTTTTTCAAACCCACACAAGAAGTTGAATATGAAATTGAAGAGTGTAGATAGGAGAGATTCCTCATTGGGGTTAGGCATCTGTAAATGATATTGTTGTTTATGCTTAGATCTTTCCAATGTACACATTAGCTTCAATTTCCTTTTGCATAATAAACTTATGTTCTTTTGTTAAAAGTACATTGATAGCCTCAGGTGAATATTTTTAGTAATTGAGCAAGTCCACAAACAAATGACATAAATAAAACTTTGTGTCTGGGATCTGATGTAGAATTTACAAGAATTAGGTTTATTGTCATGTATACTCGTGTTACAAAAGAACAACAGTAGTGAAAAGTGTGCAATGTCGCCATTACACATGCCATCTTAGGTACAAAATGTGACAATGCTGCACCTTTAACAAGATTATTCTGTCCTTGGGTTTTTCTTCAAGAGGGGTCATAAAGGCAGAGATGCTGAAATGTCTGAACTAGCTACTTTAATAATGGCTAACATGTTGCCTAAGTCAACAATCAGAAAAGGCTTTCAGTTCTTTTTTAAAAAAACAATGAAAGGATGTGGCCAGTTCTCCTAGTTCAGGGTTTTTTCTAGTTTTTGGTTAGTTTTAGCTGGGGATCCAATGAAAGAGCTCCATACTACTCCTCTCTCTCTCTGACATTGTTTTCCTGTAAGAACTCGTGGTTGAATTTACCTTTTTGCCAAGGCGTGTGTTTATGGGATTTTGCAGGAAATCGGAACAGCTCTTTGTTAAGTTGTGTTTTTGTGTCAGTTCAAATACTTATGTTAGTCTAAATTCGGTTTTCTTTTGTTCATGTGTAAATAAATTTTGTTTTGTTTAAAACCGAGTGGTTTGACCTGCCGTGTTGCTCCTGGAATATTCACCTTACATCTCCTTAAAACAACTAGAAAAGTTAGGGTCTGGGCTACCTACTTAAAATGTTTTGAGGGGGTCCATAACAAACATACCTCGGTACAATCTTAGGTATTAGGTTACACTATATTACAGATAAATATAGTATAAGTTAAGAAAATAAATATAAAGCTTCAGAGATAGACATTACAGTCTTTCTCTAAGGGCTTCCGCATGGTCTGACTGGACTCCACCAAGTCCCAACCAGTAGCCATCTTTGCTCCGGGCCATTGGTCACCGTCTCTTGAGGCTACCAACGTACGTTTAACAAAATAACATAGGTTTATTACACAAAAGGAAAGAAAGTGAAGCTAAACATGTACATTGGAAAGATCTAAGAATAAATAATAATATAATCTACAGACACCTAACACCAATGAGGAATCTCTCCTATCTCCACTCTGGGCCCCTCTGGGCCATTGGCTGCTCCCACTCAGGCCAATGACCATCCTTGCTCTGCTATAGGCTGCTGGCTGTCCCCAGTTCATTCCATGCTCACTCAGCATCTTGTCCAGTATTGCCATCAGCTGAGATCACATCAACCCGTATAACTGAAGTTTAATATCCCCATAATGTCCACTGTTATTATTGTCATCATGGTGGGAGGGGAGGGCTCTTCCTGGGTGTGAAGAATAATATTAGGATAGTGCAGATGTTTACAGATCTCTAACCAGTACTGTATTTGACCTGAGACTGATTAACAGCAAGAGAATGAATTGTATTCCTTACGCCCATCTGATTTTCTATAATAATCACCAAATAAAAATCCCTAACAGTTTCTAATCAACAGAACCCTGAGATCCAGAAAATCCAGGGAAGTATGTGAACAATTGTCAAGATGACTAGATAGATGTTGCTGAGTTTGTGACGGTTCCAATGGTATTCAGTGCTGCACAGATTATTCCCACATTCCTTCTAACAATTAGTTTGTCAGATATTGAATTTACAATGGCTAGTATGATCCAACGACTGAGACAAAGCAAGGGGTTTAATTATTCTTACACAATAGTAGGCAGGCAACTTGGAGTCCAATCTTCACTTGCAACCTGAAAAAGAGTGAGACGGAGAGGATGTAAGGCTTTTCAGATGCCCTGCCAGATTTGACATGGAGATCTGAAACAGACATCATGGCTCAGATGCTGGTAAGGGATGGGAATGAGATGGTTGTCATCCAAATGTGGGATTTACACAGTACAGAGGAAAGTCTAGAGGTCTTCCTCCTGGACCAAATTAGAGTTATTATCACAAATGATCTGTCCTTCCTATCTTCTTTTATCATTCTGCATTCATGTAACGTCTACATAACTTAACAATTAGCTTAAATTGAAATCGTACTGCTTACTTTAATGTTGAACCTGCTCCTGAGAGCTATCACCCAATTACATAGGTCAGTGCCTGGCTTGAGAATTTTTAATGTTTTACCATTCTGCCCACTCTCAGCCCAGGCATCCTTGTAATTTAAATTTCCTCCTTGATCTCACCATGTTAGTTTGCAGCATTGACGTACACATCGGAACACACTCAACAGAAATTCTTGACCAGTCCTGAGACTGTTTACTGTATAACGTATCCTTAAGTCAGCACTGTCATTCAGTGAAGAAACAGCAAGCATGCTCAACTTATACAACAGTCTGACTCTCAGTTGGACTTGTTGTAAGCTTCTGTGGCAGTCTTTACTATAACTATGTATCCAAAGTGATACAATGGTATAATTGATCGTTACCATGTTCTGTTTATTGTCCAAATGTTCAATGTTTTAGTTTGACAGCATCATCTGTGTGGGCCAGTTTTGATTGAAGCTTATCTTCAAGGAAAACTGTAACAGGAAATCAAACTTCTCAGGAACTGGCTGAACAACTGTAAAAATCTACAGAGAATTGTGAACACTGCCCAGTCTATCACGCAAACCAATCTTCCATCCATTGACTCCATCTAGACTACTTCTGCCTCAAAAACCCTTAACACTCCAGTAATAATGACTTCCAACCTCTTCAGTCGGGTAGAAGGAAAAAAGCTTAAACACACAGATTCAAGAACAGCTTCTTCCCCATTGTTGTTAGACTTCAGAATGGACCTCTCAAATTTTAAATTTTAATGTTGATCTGACTCTTTCTCTGCAGCCGTAACATTGCATTCCTCGCTCTGTTCTACTACCCGAATGCACTTTGTACGGTGTGATCTGCCTGTACTGCACGCAAAACAAAACTTTTCACTGTACCAAAGTACATGTGATAGTAATAAATCAGATCAAATCAAAAAAAGAAGACTCAGGGTCAGATGTTGAGGAGGGAGAGCAGAGGTGCAGTTACTTTCAGAGTATCCTGAGAGGAGACAGCTAAGGGGCCTGTGTGGGTGGAACTTGCTGTGGCTAACTGCCTTCTGGCACTGCACTGTGAGCAAAAATGCTTTTGTCTGTGGAGGTCACAGGGAGCCCATTCGTACCAGAAAGACAAAAAGAGAGAGGAGGCATGGCAGCAAGTAGTGGGACGTGGTGTGCAATATGGTGGGCACGGACAGCGGGGTCACTGTGAGAGTTGCAGCAGGAACAAAGAGTAGGACTTACTCACCTGAAGGGACATGGGTGCCTTGGAATCCACACAGGAGCGATCCTGGTCTTTTCCCTGCCCATACATTCTGCCTGTCATGGGCTGTTTTCTCCTGGAATGAGAGAACGGGAAGGATTGAGTGAGATGAAAGTGAGTGACATGCCTGTTAAGAGGAGGATCAGCGATGAAGTCCCCCAGGGCAAGTGGGTAGACTGTATCAAGGGATAATGGTGTTGGGGTGGCACTGGGTGAGAGCAAGTGAGGGAAGAGGTTACAGGCAATAGTGAGAGGGATAGAGCATGAGCCTTGGTGGGAGGTGGGTGCAGCAGCAGAGGGAGGGTGCATGTGAGGTGGCAGGGAGAAGATGATGTCCTTTACCTTGATGGAAGCTGGTTGACCTTCCTACAGCACGCGTGGCCATTCCTCCAGATGGTGGATATGGCGCTGACCCTCATGGCTGCCATGGGTGGTATGGTCTCCTCTGCCACTCCTCTCCTATGCATCACCCTGTCCACTGGGACCTCCATGTTCCTGTCAGAGAACTGCAGCATCATCTTGCCTTTCTCCGACATCTTCTGCCTGAATGTTTGTCACCAAGCCAGGCAGCTTCAGAATTCACCAGTCGGTCACCAGGGATGCTGGTTGTCCATTCAGTGGCAAGACATTCTGAGTACGGTGGTAAGTTGGGGCTAGAACTCGACATAGGGGACTACTATACGAGCGGAAAAGGTAGTTAATAAAGAAAGTTCGGTAAAATCGGTGAGGGAACTCGCTTGCTTTGCAGGCAAAATCCCTTCAAAAACCGTACCTAGAATGTCTTGCCATTGATTGGGTGGCACAGTGGCTCAGCAGTTAGCACTGCTGCCTCACAGGGACCTGGGTTCAATTCCAGCCTTGGGTGACTGTCTGTGTGGAGTTTGCACATTCTCCCTTGGTTGTGTGGGTTTCCTCCCACAATCCAAAGATGTGCAGGTTAGCTGAATTGGCCATGCTAAATTACCCATAGTGCTTAGAGATAGCTGTGTGGGTGGGTTACTCTTTGGAGAGTCACTGTGGACTTGTTGGGCCAAATGGCCTGTTTCCATGCTGTATGGATTCTATGACTTTGATAATTCACATTTAGTCCAAAAACAGTCGGATTCGAAATGATATCTTTATTACTCACAGGAAGTAAATATTCCCTTGACTGGGCAAATGCCGAACAATAGAACATAATCTTAAATTAGAACCAAGACTTTGGGAGTTTTATCAAGAAACACAAAAGGTGTGTAGGCTTGAAAACCCACTCCCCCAAAGACTGGATGCTGTGTTGAGTAAATTGTTCAGGCCTCAGATCAATAGGTTTTTGTGGTTAAATATAACACAGTGTGAGCTGGTAAACGGCATTTAGATGCAGATCAGCCATTATCTAACTGAGAACTGGAACAGGCTTGAGGAGGTAAATTGCTACTCCTATTCAAATGACTTCTCTGATTAAAAGCACCAGTTTACTTTGATCTGTGGAAAACTTGCAGGTGTGAAAGTTTATGTTTAGACTTTTAGCATAATGTCTTAACAATGTTATTCGGGGTTTCTCCAAAGGCTCAGTGAGGTAACTGGAAGCTGATGATTCTGTGCTCCTGAGGAGGCTTTCACTCAAAGGGGTTGGAGGTTAAGAGATTGCTGCCAACTCATTGATCTCATCTACCATCCCATTCTGACCTTAATTTATTGGTCATAGATGATGAATCATTTAGAGTCATAAAATCATTGAGATGTACAGTACGGAAACAGACCTTTTCGTCCAACTCGCCCATGCCGACCAGATATCCTAACCTAATCTAGTCCCATTTGCTGGCACCTAGCCCATATCCGCCAAACCCTTTCTATTCATATACCTATTCAGATGCCTTTTAAATGTTGTAATTGTACTAGCCTCCACCACTTCCTCTGGCAGCTCATTCCATACACACACCACCCTCTGTGTGAAAGAGTTGCCCCTTAGGTGCTTTTTAATTTTTTCCTCTCTCTCCCTAACCCTATGCTCTCTAGTTCTAGACTCCCCCACCCCAGGAAAGACCTTGTCTATTTATCCTATCCGTGTCCCTCATGATTTTATTAACCTCTATTAGGTCACCCCTCAGCCTCCAGGAAAAACAGCCCTAGCCTATTCAGTCTCTTCCTGTAGCTCAAATCCTCCAACCCTGGCAACATCTTTGTAAATCTTTTCTGAACCCTTTCAAGTTTCACAACATCATTCTGATAGGAGGGAGACAAGAATTGCAAGCAATATTCCAACAGTGGCCTAACCAATGTCCTGTACAGCCGCAACATGACTTCCCAACCTTTATACTCAATGCTCTGTCCAATAAAGGAAAGCAAATCAGATGCCTTCTTCATTATCCTATCCACCTGTGACTCCACTTTCAAGGAGTTATGAACCTGTACTCCAAGGTCTCTTTGTTCAGCAACACTTTAGTCTACCCTTGTAGCAACTTAGTATGAGAATACAACCAACTCTAAAAGTGTGGTGTTATTTGAATCTAGTGTACAGATTAATAATTCCCTGGCTGCTGACTTATCTTTGGCCTGTCTATCACACCTTATAGCTACCTAAAATGGGATGTTGAAGGGCAGCTTGTAATGAGCATAAAGTGCAAGTTCGATGAGTAAAGGACTGAATATTAATGGTTAATCTCTTGATCCATATAAAAGTTAGTTTGACTTTCTTGCAGTTAGCACTGACTGATTTCTTTTCCCCCTGGGTTTGGGAATATGTCTGGAAATCGTGTTCTCTGCTGAAGGAGCAGGTGAATTTAGTTAATTAGCTGGTGTCTGAAAGTACATGCTGCTCACTCACTTTGAAAAGGAGGTTGGAATACATCTTGTCACGGAGTGTAGTTTGTGACAGAATTCAAAGCTATGAGCTAGTGAGTAAGGGAGGGATAGAAATTCTCCTTTTCTTGACTTACTCAACTTCCAATGAAAAACTGCACAAAAACAGACAGAGAGCAGACAGAATCCCCCAACTGCACTCACAGAAATGAAAAGGAGACATTACAGGGAAATAGCTAAGAGATTGATGAGTGTCTTTTTAAAGCCTAGGAAATGTATTTGTAATCGCAAGATTTATTTGAATAGATAACGTTTACTAGTAGTGATGAAGCTTATTAGGAGGTGATAAAAAATGTATTTCTTACAAATTTATCAATTAAAATAAGTTAGTTAAAGCGTGATAAAGACAGCAAGCCTGGTGATTCAGCAGCAGGATGCAGAAGCTTCAGAATATATGAGTCAGACGTTATGAATTTGAGGCTGAGCTATAGACATTGCAATGCAACATCGAGGAAGAAGGTTACTTGGAAACTTTAACACACGAAGTGGTAATGATTCTGAGGTTACTGTCCTCGAATTTGGTCAGTGGTTAGGAATGGAAGAGTGTGCCTGTGAGTGAGGCACTCAGATGATGGGCTGGGGTAGCCTCAACCTTTGCAATGGCCCAATCGTTTCAAGAGTCTTGCAGCCGGCAATGAGTGGAAGTAATGGACGGGCGAACTGACCATGGCACTGTGGTCCAGGAAAGCATTTTAGCAGGAGGCGGAAATAGGAATGTAGTGGTCGTGGGGAATGGCAGATAAATACTCCTTTCGGTAGCCAAGAGCGAGAGCCCACTTGGCTGTGTTGGCTGCCCACTGCCAAGGTTTTGGAACAATTATTCTGGGCTGGAGAGAAACCTCTGGTGGGAGAGGAAGGATCCAATTGACATGGTCCATGTGGATGCCAAGAACATAGATAAGATGAGGTAAGAGGTTCTCCTGAGGGAGTGTGGGAAACCAAGGCTTAGATTTTAAAAATGCAGAACTTAGAAGATAAATATAGAGATATAGAGTCATACAGCATGGAAACAGACCCTTTGGTCCAATCAGTCCATGCCAACCTTAATCCCGAACTAAACGAGTCCCACTTTCCTGCACTAAGCCCATATCCCTCCAAACGTTTCTTATTCATGTACTTACCCTGATGTCTTTTAGATGTTATAACTGTACCCTCATCCACCACTTTCTCTGAAAGTTCATTCCACACACAAACCACTCTGTGTAAAAAAGTTGTCCCTCGTGTCTTTTTTAAATCTTTCTCCTCTCAACTTAAATAAATGACCCTAGTCTTGAAATCCCCCCACTCTAGGGAAAAGAGTGCCATTCATCTCATGATTTTATAAATCTGTATAAGGTCACTTCTCAACCTCCTAAGCTCCAGTGAAAAAAGTCCCAACCTCTCCTTATAGCTCAAAATCCCCATTCTCGGCAGCATCCTGGTAAATCTCTTCTGAACTCTCTCCAGCCTCACTAACATCCTGTACAACCTCAACATAATATCTCAACTCCTACACTCAAAGGTCAGAGCAATGAAGGGAAGCATGCTAAATGCCTTCTGAACCACCCTATCTGTATGTGATATAAACTTCAAATCTTGGGATTACTGCCTGAACTAGAAGTAAGTAGGCATTGGATAATAAAATAAACTAATGAGATGAATGGGTGACTTAAGGATTGACTTGGAGAAAAAATGTTTCAGTTCCTGGGGTATTGAGTTATACTGTGGTCTACATTTAACTCGACGCAAACACTTTAAAGAGTGTTTGGATCAATGTATTCGTAAATCATATAATTAACATGATAGAGAAGACTTTAAATTAAATAATACAGGGAAGAGATCAAGTAAGGGGAGTTAAAATACAAAGAGACTTAACAAGAAATTAGTATTTATTATGGGTCGGAGGCTGTGGGATGACCTTATAGAGATTTACAAAATTATGAGGGGCATGGATAGGATAACTAGACAAAGTCTTTTCCCTGGGGTGGGGGAGTCCAGAACGAGAGGGCATAGGTTTAGGGTGAGAGTGGAAAGATATAAAAGAGACCTACAGGACAACTTTTTCACACAGAGGGTGGTACGTGTATGGAACGCGCTGTCAGAGGAAGTGGTGGAGGCTGGTACAATTGCAACATTTAAAAGGCATTTGGATGGGTATATGAATAGGAAGGGTTTGGAGGGATATGGGCTGGGTGCTGGCAGGTGGGACTAGATTGGATTGGGATATTTGGTCGGCATGGACGGGTTGGACCGAAGGATTTGTTTCCATGCTGTACATCTCTATGACTCTAATTAAACTAAATTAAATAAACTCAACAAATTAAAACTTTAAATCTCTTATAAACTCACACTTGCATTCGTACAGGCAAAACAACATAGACAGGAGAAAGGAAAGGACATGGGCAGAGAGAAATGTGGGAAAATAGTTCCATGGTCTTTGTTCACAAAATCAGTTGGTTTGGTTCTTGTTGCTCTGAAGGTTTGTCCTTGCCCTCCCTTTTTCTGAATGCTGGTTTGCAAGAGGTGCAGGGTGACTGTTTCAATTTTGAAAGGTCTCTGAATTATTCAATTCAAAATCACTACTTGCTGCAACTGCTGACGGAAAGATCCATTGAAAGTGGCTTACTGCAGAGAACTGCGGGAGTTTTTTGGGTGGTTGTGGATCTGAAGATTTCTATCCTGGTTCTGTCTAACTTGTCTCTGTCTTGTTCATATTCCAAGCTGATCAGCTACCTGACAGCAAACCACATGACTGTTGGCAGGCAGAGGACCAATAAAGGATAATTGGCCATGAGTCCACACAAATCAGCTTCACTCATAAACAACCTATCAGCTCCAGTTCACTGGGACCCACATTCAGTGCTGGAGCCCACAACTACAAAAGATTTCGACTCCCTTATTTTCAAAACATGCAGCCATTCTTGTAAAACCCTGGCTTTCAAAGTAGTTATAGAGTCATAGAACCCCTACAGAGTGGAAACAGGCCCTTCGGCCCAACATATCCACCTACTCTCCGAAGAGTAACCCACCTAGACCCATTTCCCCAACCTACATTTACTAATGTACCTAATCTACACATTCCTGAACATCATGGGTAATTTAGCACGGCCAATTCACCTGACCTGCACATCTCTGGACTGTGGGAGGAAACCAGAGCACCCGGAGGAAACCTACACAGAAACGAGGAGAACATGCAAACTCCACACAGACAGTTGCCCAAGGTTGGAATTGAATCCGGGTCCCTGATGGTGTGAGGCAGCAGTGCTAACCACTGAGCCTTTGTTTTAGTCCAGTTTGTTTTTTAAAAAAACACATAAACAAAAAGAAATGGTCTTTACAAGGGATAGTATAGTCTAAAGTATCAGCCTCTCAATGGTGCTAGATCGAACTCAACATAATTCCATTGACCAAAACCCAACACAAGCACTATCCACAAAAGGGCTGGTTGATTAGAAGTTGAATCAAGCTTAATTGATGTGCAATTGATGTAGTGAAAGAATTTCATAATGTTCTGACATAACATTTAAGTACATGTTGAGCCTGTATGCACTTTAACAGTAAGGAGAGATAAAATGTCAGTTTTGGGTTTTAACTCTTTACCTTCTTCATTAGATTCAATAACCTAATGCTACTTCAAGGGCTCATAATTACTGTCTTATCATTGCAAGGCAATATTTTAATGTTTCAGATTTACTAGCAGTTCTGAGAAGTGTCAAATATCACTTCAATATTTGTGCATTCAGTACTTTTCTGGTAATTTGTCTATGAATAGATAAATGACAAACGGATGAAAAAGTTCTCTCCTGTTGAACCATTACTCTGTATCTAGTATTCAGAATGCAGAGACACGTTCCCTTTCTATGTTATTTGCTTCTTGTTAATTATATACTTTGGTCCTGTTTGACTGAGCACAATGCTGATGGACAGGATGCACTCATTGGTCCTAATATGTTGAATGGAAACTGAATTGTCCGAATAAATAATTAAGGCACTGGACCCAGGGTTCTGTAATTCACAAAAAAAAATTTAACTGCCTGCTTACTCATTCTGGATTACAGAAGTTCATTCATTCAGCCTCTCTGTCATTACCTTCTCTCACAACATTACACATGTTCTGTCACCTGACCACTTGCATGTTTCATAAAAGCAACAACTTTGTCATAATGTGGTTTCTCCCCCTCATTTGGTTACCTCACTGTAACACCGCATGCAATGATGTCATGACAAAGAATTAACTGCCCATTAACTGGAGGTTAAAAACGAAAAGCGCTTTCCCCTTTCTTGGGCTGTTTACCCAGAGTGTGACTGAATTACACTGACTGGGAAACACCCAGGAATGGTGCCCAGTCTGACAAAATTAATTTGAAGTGTACAACAATTGCCTTCTCTGGAAGCAAAAACGAAATTGGCTACAGTCATAGAGTCATGCAACGCAGAAACAGGCCCTTCAGTCCAAATCGTCCATCCCAAACAGGTTTCCCGAATTAAACTAGCCCCACTGGTCTGCAGTTAGCCCATTTCCCTCTAAACCTTTCCTATTCATGAACCTGGGAGAAAGCGAGGACTAGGAGAAAGTGAGGACTGCAGATGCTGGAGATCAGAGCTGAAAAATGTGTTGCTGGAAAAGCGCAGCAGGTCAGGCAACATCAAAGGAGCAGGAGAATCGAAGTTTCGGGCATAAGCCCTTCTTCAGGAATGTGAGGACTGCAGATACTGGAGATCAGAGTCGAAAAGTGTGACACTGGTAAAGCCATCAGATCACACAGCATCCGAGGAGCAGGAGAATTGCCGTTTTGGGTGTAAGCCCTTCATCAGGAATGTGAGCTTTTGAAGGGCTTATGCCCAAAACATTGACTCTCCTGCTCCTCGGATGCTGCCTCACCTGCTGTGCTTTTCCAAGGCCACACTTTTCGACTATTCACGTACCTGTCCAAATGTGTTTTAGATGTTCTAACTGTACCTGTATCTACCACTTCCTCCGGCGGTTCATTCCACATAGGAACCACTCTCTGTGTGAAAAAGTTGACACATGGGTCCCTTTTAAATCTTTCTCCTCTCACTTTAAAATTATGCCGCCTACTTTTGAATTCCCTAACCCTAGGGAAAAGATCATTGCTATTCACTTGATCTATGCCCCTCATGGTTTTATAAACCTCTATAAGATTAACCCTCAAGCTCCTAAACTCCAGGGGAAAAAAGTCTCAGACTCTCCAGCTTCTCCTTGTAACTCAACTCCAGTCCTGGTAACATCCATGTAGAATCTTTACTGCACCCGCTTCAAGTTGGCTTCTGATGGAAATATGACTGTGGATGGACCTCAGGGGAGGATAAAATTAGACTCCGATCCCATCCCAGGTCAAATACGCTATCAATGTTCTCAGCCGAGCCTGACCTAGTTGTTGTCGATAGACCTGTATGAAGTTAGTGAAGATTGTGGATGGGAAGGAAGAATTGTCAAGCAACAAATAAATTTAAGGGAATATATATGGGTGGCACGGTGGCACAGTGGTTAGCACTGCTGCCTCACAGCGCCAGAGACCCGGGTTCAATTCCCGCCTCAGGCGACTAACTGTGTGGAGTTTGAACGTTCTCCCAGTGTCTGCGTGGGTTTCCTCCAGGTGCTCCGGTTTCCTCCCACAGTCCAAAGATGTGCAGGTCAGGTGAATTGGCTATGCTAAATTGCCCGTAGTGTTAGGTAAGGGGTAAACGTAAGGGTATGGGTGGGTTGCGCTTCGGCGGGGCGGTGTGGACTTGTTGGGCTGAAGGGCATATTTCCACACTGTAAGTAATCTAATCTAATCTAATATAGAAAGCTAAATCATGTTGTAGTTACATGTTGGAGGTAGAGTTGCATTTTCTTAATTGATCATAATCTAAGTCTCTCAACATGATATATCTGATATATTCAATTGGGAGGTAGAGTAAAAACCATTATCCGTTCAACAAAGTTACAAACCTGATCTTGCATGACCATGGTCAGGGGTATATTGTGCAGTAACATGTTCATTCTGCAGTTAGTTGGGCATGTGCTGAGTCATTCAGAATTGTCAGCTGTTGCTGCACCCCTATAATTGTGACACGGTGGCTCAGTGGTTGGCACTGCTGCCTCACAGCGCAAGGGACCTAGGTTCGATTCCACCCTCGGGAGACTGTCTGTGTGGAGTTTGCACATTCTCCCTGTGCCTGTGTGGGCTTTCTCCCACAATCCAAAGATATGTAGGTTAAGTGGGCATTTAGTTATGTTAAATTGCCCATAGTGTGCAGGCAAGGTTGGTTAGCCATGGAAAATACAGGGTGAATGGGGATAAAGTAGGGGTGAGGGTCGGTCTGGATGGAATGCTCTTTGGAGGGTTATGGATTTGATGGACTGAATGGTCTGCTTCCATGCTATTAGGATTCTATAAATTACTAAAAATTCAACCAAATTTACTGCTTGCCTTCCCAGGCTGCTGTCATCTCTGCAAACTACTGTTTCATTTAAAGCACTGCTCTTCTGTTAATCATGGTCACTATTTCAAGAATACAAAGGGGAAAATGAAGACCATCAGAATGTGCAATAAAGACAATGGAGGCACAGATTAATGCTAAGCACTGAGACTCATTGCTGTTCAGTCTTGTCAGAGCATACCAAAGGGTGGAATTTCCAGTCTAATTCTCTTAAAGCATTCACAAATGTTGAAACGCATGAAGAATAACAAATATTGCCAACCTGGAAACATCTTGAGGGAGATGAACAGCATTTGGACACGTCATTCCCTGATGAGGTTATCCCAATGCTAATGGGGAAGAGGAACATAGTCAGCTCTGCCAGACTAAGAACAGAAGGTGAATGCAAGCAGTGAAAGATCATGGAATAATGCCAGGGATGACAGAAGTTCCACTCAGCTTGAGAACAGCAATGGAATTGCTGGTTTAAAACATAAATAAAACAATGTGGGATGATGATATGGAGAAATCTCATTTTCAAAAAAAAAAGAGTTAATGGAAGGTCAGAGAAGAATATTGCAAACATAATGACTTGCTTACAGAGAGATTTTGATGACCTGAACAGCCTTCTCCTGTTATCCCACATCATCAAAATGGAGCGAACATTGCAGCATGGTGGGTAGGGACTGGTAAGCTCAGTTGGTTTGATGGCCTCTTTGCAGAGTGCATGGGTTCAATTCCTGCACCAGCTGTGGCTACAAAGAAGGACTCTCCCTCTCCCTTCACCTGACGCATTCAATTAGATTCCCTACAACATGGAGAAAGTGAGGACTTCCTAAAGAAGGGCTTATGCCCGAAACGTCGATTCTCCTGCTCCTTGGATGCTGCCTGACCTGCTGCACTTTTCCAGCAACACATTTTCCCTACAATATGGAGTCAGGCTCTTCAGCCCAACAAGTGCACAGCAACCCTCCAAAGAGTAACCTACCCAGACCCATTCCCCAACCCTAAATTTGCCCCAACTAATGCACCTAACACTATGGGCAAATTAGCATGGTCAGTTTACCTGACCTGCACATCTTTGGATTGTGGGAGGAAACCGGAGCACCAGAGGAAACCCACGCAGCCACAGGGAGAATGTGCAAACTCCACACACACAGTCGCCCGAGGATGGAATCGAGCCCGGGTTCCTGGTGCTGTGAGGCAGCAGTGCTAATCACTGAGCCACCATGCCACATGTCAATGCTCAGCTTAAAAAAACACCAGTCATCTCTCTCTCCCTAATGAGAGAGGTGCCCTATGCTCTAGTGAGACAATGGCAACTTTAGCTTTATGATGTACACTCTAAATGTGAAGAGATAAATCATTTATCTCCACCCCAGCACTTCTGCGTTGAAAATGCAGGCGCATATCACCAGGTTGGACATAAAAGCTGTCAGTAATGTTAGATGTTACTGATGCAATTGAGGTGTACAAGATAATGAGGAAAGAGCAGACAGTGAAGGGCTGCTTCCTTAGCAAACAGGTCAATTAACAGTGGGCACAGACTGAAGGTGACTGATAGAAGGTTTCAAGCGGAAATGAGGAAAATGGGGTTTTTCATCAGGATGGTAGTTGGTACCTGGAATTTGCTGCCCAGGTGAGGTGGAAACCCTCAACACATTTGAAAAGAACCTGAAATTAAAAAAAACAGAAGTGCTGGAGGAGCTCAGCAGGTCTAACAGCATCTGCAGAGAGAGAAACAGAGCTAAGGTGCAAGTCCCATGTCTCTTCTTGGAAGACAATAAGTCAGGGCAGGTGACTGAGGTGTCAGTTTTGGAACACTTTGGGGCCAGCGACCATAATTTGATTAGTTTTAAAATAATGATGGAAAAGGATAGAACAGATCTAAAAGTTGAAGTTCTGAATTGGAGAAAGGCCAATTTTGACAGTATTAGGCAAGAACTTTCAAAACCTGATTGGGCGCAGATGTTCGCAGGCAAAGGGACAGCTGGAAAATGGGAAACCTTCAGAAATGAGATAACAAGAGTCCAGAGACAGTATATTCCTGTTTGGGTGAAAGGATAGGCTGGTAGGTATAGGGAATGCTGGATGACGAAAGAAATTGAGGGTTTGATTTTAAAAAAATGAAGGAAGCATACATCAGGTATAGACAGGATAGATCAAGCGAATCCTTAGACGAGTATAAAGGTAGTAGGAGTTTACTTAAGAGGGAAATCAGGAGGGCATAAAGGGGACATGAGATAGCTTTGGCAAATAGAATTAAGGAGAATCCAAAGGGTTTTTACAAATACGTTAAGGACAAAAGGATAACTCGGGACAGAATAGGGCCCCTCAAAGATCAGCAAGGCAGCCTTTGTGTGGAGCTGTAGGAGATTGGGGAGATAATAAATGAGTATTTTGCATCAGTATTTACTGTGGAAAAGGATATGGAAGATATAGAATGTAGGGAAATAGATGGCGACATCTTGAAAAATGTCCAGCAATGGAAAATGATTGCTGGGCCCCTTGCTAAGATATTTGTATCATCGATAGTCACAGGAGAAGTGCTGGAAGACTAGAGGTTGGCTAACGTGGTGCCACTGTTTAAGATGGGTGGTAAGGACAAGCCAGGGAACTATAGACCAGTGAGCCTGATGTCAGTGGTGGTCAAAGAGTTGGAGGGAATCCTGAGGGACAGGATGTGTATGTATTTGGAAAGGCAAGGACTGATTAGGGATAGTCAACATAACTTTGTGCGTGAGAATTCATGTCTCACAAGCTTGATTGAGTTTTTTGAAGAAGTTACAGAGGATTGATGAGGGCAGAGCAGTGGATGTGATCTACATGGACTTCAGTAAGGCATTCAAAAAGGTTCCCCCGGGAGACTTGTTAGCAAGGTTAGATCTCATGGAATACAGGGAGAACTAGCCACTTGGACACAGAACTGGCTCAAAGGTAGAAGACAGAGGGTGGTGGTGGAGGCTTGTTTTTCAGACTGGAGGCCTGTGACTAGTGGAATGCCATAAGGACGGGTGCTGAGTCCACTACTTTTCATCATTTATATAAATGATTTGAATGCGAGCATAAGAGGTACAGTTAGTAAGTTTGCAGATGACACCAAATTGGAGGTGTAGGGGACAATGAAGAATGTTTCCTTGGATTAAAACGGGATCTTCATCAGATGGGCCAATGGTCTGAGGAGTGGCAGATGAAGTTTAATTTAGATAAATGCAAAGTGCTGCATTTTGGGAAAGCAAATTTTAGCAGGACCTATACACTTAATGGTAAGATCCTTGGGAGTGTTGCTGAACAAAAAGTGCAGATTCATAGCTCCTTGAAAGTAGAATCGCAGGTAAATAGGATAGTGAAGAAGGTGCTTGGTATGCTTTCCTTTATTGATCAAAGTATTGAGTACAGGAGTTGGGAGTTGAGAGTGTGTTGCTGGAAAAGCACAGCAGGTCAGGCAGCATCTGAGGAGCAGGAAAATTGACAGTTTGGGCCGGAACCCTTCATCAGGAATGAGGCTGGGAGTTTCGGCGATAGAGAGATAAATGGGAGAGGGGTGGGGCTGGGGAGAAGGTAGCTGAGAGTTGGGAGGTCATGTTGCAGATGTACAGGACATTGGTTAGGCCACTTTTGGAGTATTGCGTGCAATTCTGGTCTGCTTCGTATTGGAAGGATGTTGTGAAACTTGAAAGGGTTCAAAAAAGATTTACAAGGATGTTGCCAGGGTTGGAGGATTTGAGCTATAGAGAGGGGCTGAATAGGCTAGGACTGTTTTCCCTGGAGCATCAGAGGCTGAGGGGTGACCTTATGAAGGTTTATAAAATCATGAGGGGCATGGATAAGTTAAATAGACAAGGCCATTTCCCTGGGGTGGGAGATTACAGAACGAGAGGGAATAGGTTTAGGGTGAGACGGGAAAGAAATAAAAGAGACCTACGAGGCAACGTTTTCATGCAGAGGGTGGTGCGTGTGTGGAATGAGCTGCCGGAGGAAGTGGTGAAGGCTGGTACAATTGCAACATTTAAAAGGCATCTCGATGGGTATATGAATAGGAAGGGTTTGGAGGGATATGGGCCAAGTGTTGGCAGGTGGGATTAGGTTAAGTTGGCATGGACGAGTTGGACTGAAGGCTCTGTTTCTGTGTTGTACATCTCTATAACCCTAGAATCTAAAAAACCTGGATTTGTACCTGAAGTGTTGTAATCTATAAGGGCTATGAACCAAGTATGTGGAAAGTGGGATTGCAACAGACACATGGCTAGATGGCCTCTTTCAGTGTTGTCACCGCCTATGGAGTTTTCCCATGTTGGTACTGGATAGCCAGAATGGAGGAGCAAACCGAGAGCTGGAGTGGCCAGGTACCCACTTGGACTTTCATGTCAGGAACACTTGCTGTCTAGATTTTATCTAGCCCTCTCAATACCCACTAGCAAACATCTCATTTAATTGTCCCAACTTGCCTCATCATGCCTCATGTTTCATAGAATATAAGCCTTACAGTGTGGCTCATTGAGTCTACGCCACCACTCACCAAAGAGCATCCCACCCAGATCCCTCCCCCTATCCCTGTCATTCTGCAATTCCCATGGCTAATCCACCTAGCCTGCACATCTTTGAGACCATGGGAGGAAACCAGAGCACTCAGATGGAACACACACAGACAACATAACTCCACACAGAAAGTTGCCCAAGGGTGGGATTGAACCCAAGTCCCTAGTGCTGGGGGGAAGCAGTGCTAACCATTATTCAGAGACTCGGAAGATTCCAGCCAATAGGTCTTTCTAAAGGCAAGAAAAATCAAAATTTTGAGGGAAACCAGGAGACTGGGAGAAAATGTCAAAGAGAATTCTGGGGTAATTGACTGATTTGTGGAACGATGATTAATTAATCAAAAGTTAACACAGTAGCCATCTTAAGTATTGATCTGAGTAAGATAGGCTGAGATTCAATTTTAAATGAAACACCAAGAGGAACTCTGCAAGATACGATGTGAGAGAGAATTTCCAACATGGAGAAGGGTAAAGGATAAATCTGCACAAACTATTGTCTAAAACCAGGTTACCAAAGGAGATAACTGGCAATGCCATGAAAACAAAATAAAGCCCAACTTTATCTGCTCTGCCCAACTGTACAAGATGCCTTCAAATTTTTGACTACTGAACCTATCGCAGATCTCACATTTTCAAATCATTTCACTTCAGAAACAGAATCTTCAAACAAGTAACATGCCTGCAATGATAATAGAAGGATCTTATAAAGATGAGAATAAGCATCTTTTCTTCGTAATCTTTGTATCTGCATTTTATCTTTTTTTATTTAATGACTTGCAGTGTAATAAATTAACATTTCATTTTGTTAAAAACTATAAGTTTGCTGCTGTTTGTTTTAAAATTGGAATGTTCAAAATGCGAAAAAGGGAACTAAACAAAAGAGCAAACGCACAGTTTGCAGATCACTTTGTGGGTATGCCTTAGAGTGGGGTGGTCATGACATGTCTGTCATATTTAACTCCATTCCTGGATCCCCCAAAATGGAGAAGCCACGTCAGCCAACAGTAGCAGTTGACAAGTGCCAAGTTAGATTTGCATCAAGTACATGCCAAACAATTACAGTGTTCAGCAAGAAAAGTGCCATCCATTTCCTTCCAACTTTTAAGAACAGGCAGTTCTCTCACTGTCAACATCCTTAGTGTCACAGTGTTGAACTGCACCAGTTATTGAACGTTGTGACCGTAAAAGCAGGACAGTGAGCCAGTATTTTGTGAAGAAGGACCCTGTGTCATGAACAATTTCTGACAAAGCTTGAGTCTGTTGCTCCCTGAGATGTATGCAGTCACAACAGCACCACCTAAAGTATCTGTTTGATCACTGTTCTTGCCACTGAACTCATACAATCTGCCTCCTCTCCAACTGGCACTCTGTATCAGAATGCACTGCAGTAATTCACAGTTCTGTGATCCCTTGCTCTGAGTAGGACAAGGGCAGCTAGGCTATGTAAAAGACATCACCTGTAAGTATAATTTCACCATCCTGATTTCCATATGATGTAAAACCACTCTTCTGTTGTCAACTCATTAAGAGTTTGGAACTTCCAATATCAAACCACAGCTAAAATACCATACCCACAAGAAAATGTAATTTTATTTAAGGGTTTAAGTGTACATTCTCAGACAGAATGATGGCCTACATTGTAGAGACTTAAAGGAAGTGGCAGCTTACTCGAAATAGTTGATCCATTGGCTATCATATTTTAACATTCTCTTGGTATGGAAAGGTTCCAGTGGATTGGAAAAATGCTAATTATAACACCCTTATTCAAAAAAGGGAGGCAGACAGAAAGTATGAAACTAAAACCAGTTAGTTTAAAATATGTCAACGATAAGTTGTTAGAATCCATTATTAAGGAAGTAATAACAGGACATTTGAAAATACAATCCATCAGAGTCAGAATGGTTTTACGAAGAGTAAATAATGTTTGACTAAATTGCTAGAATTCTTCAAACATGTAACAAGCAATATAGGTAACGGGATCCTATAGATATCATATAAATGGACTTCCAGAAGGTATTTGATAAGGTGATGCACAAAAGGCATGCAAGGTAAATCACATGGGGTTTAGGGAAATGGATTGGTTAGCCAATCCTCTATCCAAGCCCCCAGTTTGGATAGAGGAATGGCTAACCAATAGAAAACAGACAGTCAGGTTAAATGTTCAGCAAAATGTAACTAAAGAGATGTCTTAGGGTTTGGTCCTTGGGCCTTAACTACTTACAAATTATATTAATGGTCTGGATGCAGGAATAGGAAGTACTATAGCCAATTTTATAGAAACTGCTAAATATAAGGGAAAAGACGTTTCAATAAATAAATAAATTTATAAATGGATATGGATAGATTAGGCAAATGGATCAAATTTTGGCAGATGGAGTTTAACATAGATAAGTATGAGGTTATCCAATTTGGAAGGAGAAATAGAAAGGCAACTTATTATCAAACTAGAATGAACTGTCAGAGTATTTTGGTGCAGAGAGATCTGGATGTCCTTATGCATGAATCTTAGAAAACTAACATGCAAGTGCAGCATGTATTAAGGAATGCAAAATGACTTTTGACATTTAATCCAAAAGGAATAAAGTATAAAAGTGGGGAAGTGCTGCTGCAACTGTACAACTGTGAGAGTATACCTGGAGAATTGTGTACAATCTTGGTCCCCTTACCTGAGGAGGGATGTAATTGTATTGAAGGTAGTTCAATGGAGGCTCACAAGATATTTTCCAAAGATGGGGGGTTTGTGTTATGAAGACAGATTGAGCAGTTTAGCCATAAACTCTCTGGAATTTAGAAGAATCAGAGAATAACTAATTGAGGAATAAAAGATTCTATAGGTGATTGACAAAGTAGACATAGAGATGATATTTCCTCATGTAGGGCATCTAGAATGAGAGGTCATAGTTTTAGGATTAAGGAGTAACACATTTAAAACAGAGATGAGGAGAAATTACTTCTCTCAAAGGGTTGGTGAATCTGTTGAATTTACTACCCCAGAGTATGGTGGATACTGGAACATTGAATAAATTTATGGAGGAGATAGACAGATTTTTACTTAGTAACGGGTCGAAGGGTTATGGAGAGCAGGTAGGAGAGTGGAGTTGAGGCTGAGATGAGATCAGCTATGATCGTACTCAATGGCACAGCAAGCTCGAGGGGCTGAATTGCCTACTCCTGCTCCTAATTCTCATGTTACTATGCACTATCTGTGAGATTATTTTACATATCCTGTACTCTGTGTGCAAAATGATTCACCAGCCCCCCTTCAAACTTTTCAACGTTATCCTATACTCACTGCTGTTTTATCCTTTCGTCTTGTTTTATTTTCCAGATAACCAGATGGGGGCAGCAAAAGGTTGAACGAGCCAAATCAATCTTATCCACAAGCAGTCACTTTTAGTGTGGGGTTTTCTTCTTCAGTGCCAATAGCATAAACTAAGGGCATGTTATTAGGAAATGTGGCACCTCTGCATGCAATTGCCAGACTATTAAAGGTAATGGCCAGAAAAACTGCACAATTTGTAAATGTCTGTTCCCAGCTTCCACCAGAGAAGCTAAAAGTGGAAATTATTAGCCACAGATGTCTTCCCCATCCAACACAAGTGAGACTCAATGTGTCGGAAAAAAAATCCCCATTCAGGGCACTTTTATTGTAGTTTCAGTAGAACAAGGGGAGTGGACCTCTCAAATTTTAAATTTTAATGCTGACCTCACTCTTCCTCTGCAGCCATAACATTGTATTCCTCGCTATGTTCTATTACCCTAATGCGCCTTGTAGGGTATGATCTGCCTGTATGCACGCAAAACAAAACTTTTCACTGTACCTAGGTACACGTGACAATAATAAATCAGATCAGATCAAAACAAAATCGTAACATTAGTGGGGAAAAGTAATTACTGAGTTTTCAAACATGTCTAATTTTGCTGGAAATGTGCTTCCATTTCTGTTGTGTTTTTCTTGATCTTATGATGTCACAGCGAGAGAGGTACTTCTGAAGTGGAGCCACAGTGTAGGAAAGACAGCAATAAATCTGTGTATAACAGCATCCCATAAACAGCAATGAGGCATATGATTATATAATTTGTTTATATGATGTTGTTTGAGGGCTAAATATTGACCAAAATACCAGGAAAAACTCCCTTCCTGTTCTCTAAAGCAGCACCATTGAATCTTTCACATCCATCTGAGGAGGTGGTGTGGCCCTGGTTTAAAACTCCCATCTGAAAGACTGCACCTTCCTCACAAACATCCATAAGATGAGGCATCAAATGGCAACTAGAGTTATCCATGCCTCGCGGGTAAGAAATTGTTAACTTCTGGCGTTGATTGAAGTAAATGGAAAAATCCTTTCAAATTCAGGCCATGTTGAAATAATCCCTCACTAAGCAGCCACTATTGTAGTGTAAGTCAGCTTCAAGGAAACAGAAGGGAACCAAAAATAAATATGAGTTCATTGGAGAACTTGTGAACAAACCAGGTTCTGTAATCTAGATAGAATGTGACCAAATATTGAAAAGGTCATTTCTGAAGTCAGTCAGGTCTTGGACTTTATGCATTAACAGTGAATAAATGAGTTTGATATCTCTCTCTAAAAAAATCGTAAACTGATGAATACAATACGATCAGTTCTTAAACAAGTATTGCACTGCATGCTTTTTGGGGTACACTTTTGAGAATGTTTCAAGTGTAGCGTTCAGCTGATCACAGTTAATGTGTTTCCCTGTGTATTCCCACATTGTGTACACTGGCATGAGCAATCCTTCCCTCATACTTTGGACTGATATCAGAGCATGATTCAGTCTGACAGAAGCTCCACGTTGAACGGACGAGAATGACCTCATGTTGAACATGGCAGCCAATGCCACAATACTGATGCCAGTTTGAGTACAATTAGACCGATGTGAAGAAATCTGTAGGAATATTCATGGTGGAGATAATGAATTCTTTGTGGCCTGGGACTCGCAGGTTTGTGTTTGCAATTTAAGAGGCATTATGGTCCACCCAGACATGAGTAATAGGTAATGGTGTCATCACCCAGCATGACTCATCCTGCAAAACCTACAATCAGGATTTATCATGCTTTCAACCACAAATAACTGGCAATGAGTAACTACCAGCCTCACCACAGATTTAGCTGGAGGATTTGTTGCCAAATAATTCATTGGTATTATTTTCCAATGTTGCTCAGTCAAGATTTCTTAGAAAGAGCGAGCTTGCATTTCATGCAACACCTTTCACAGTCTCAGGATGTGCCAAAGTATTGACGTTTCATTCCCTACTGTTATGAAAAGGGTGTCAATCAAACTGTGTGCAAGAGTAATAAGCAGATAAGCTTTCCTATGATAATGTTGGTCGAAGTGATGATAATGGCCAGGATATTACAATTTTGGACACCATTGCTGTATTTTGATCTGACTTTGATTTTTATTGTCACGTGGTTTTTGCAGTAAGAATACACTAAAATACAGTGAAAAACATTTATTTGTCGCCATGAAATGGCTCCATTTTGAATTATTTTAAGAATATGGATAAAAAAGCATAGAAAGATATAGTTTAAAGTGAGTCCATCAGTCCTGAGACAGCTCATCACTGTCAATGATGCCTGCATGGCCGTCTTTCCACCAGCACTTCACTGCCATCTACACCAGACCCAACCAATGTCGAAGTCGCTGATCCTCAGACGCCATCTTTGCCGCTGGGCTGATACACCTCCTCCGCTACCTCACTGCCACCTGAGCCAGACTGACCAACATCAGAGCTGCATTGGTTGAGAAAAGTATCAGGGGATCTTGTGTGTGTGCCTGAGAGACACTCAGTGTATAAAATGTGTTGACATCTTGGCCTGTAGACTGGTCCAATGTACATTTTCCCTGATCAATGTCCCTTTCTCTGCTAAAGGGAAGAAATGTGATTGAACTGAGATATCGATATATGCGTCATGTTGTCAAAGACTTCGGGAGTGTGGTAGACTAAAGCTCAACTCTTCAGCATGCTCATTGGTAATGTTATGATGATAAAATAACTGTGCGACTTAAGGGAAGGTGTCCACAGCTTAGCCCTCATGCTGTACTGTGATAGAAATAGTTGCCAGGCAATTGAAATCTCTGACCAGATTGACCGGTCTGGATATCACCAGTGGGAGCTGCTTCAGGATGGCCAACTTTTTACCAATGGGGCGTACACGTTAATTCGTCTCGGGGGCGGCCTTTCTGTGCGTAACGTCTGCCCAGCCACCACCTCTTTAATCTTGGAAATGGTGAAGTTGCCTCAGGAATACCCAAGCTGGAAGATCGACAATTGTTTCCCCAATCAAATCGAAGGCCCGAGTGCCCATTTCCTGCAGCTGCTGAGGTGCGGTATCCCACACTCCTGCAGAGACAGGCGCTCTACTTTGACGTTAGCTGGGTAAGCCAATGTGGAAACACTTCCACTAAACACGCAGGTTAGTACTGGCAATTTTAAAACCCATGCTGAGAGTTGATAGAATTACCCACAGACCTAATGTCCGCTCATCTGCAGTCTTGTCACTGGAGGACATCCCTGCATCCCCGTGGGGTGGGCGAACTGTTGGACATTCTCCGTACTGAAGTGGCCACCCTGTTCCTCCCTGAGTGCGATTGCCCTGATTCAGTATTGTCGGGGGCAGGAACGGAGATAGGAACATCCAATTCTGAGTGTGACAGAGGGACTGCCGTGCACTATTCCTGAGTATCACTGGTCCCTTGGTTCCTGATGGCTGGAGGTTGAGTTTCCCCTCATGATGTCCGCTTTTTCTGGGTTGGGGGGGGTGCTCCTCTCCTTAAGTCGGTGCCTGTGCCTCTACACTTGCTATCTTTTCCTCCTCTCCGGTCTGTCCCTCCTCCTGGGTGCCACCTCCTAGCGATTTTCTTGCTGGAGGATGGCACCTTACTGTCCTTTGGTGGTGTTGTCACTTCCGGCCATCTGAGCATGTGTGGCCTCGCTCCCCCCACCTGCACCCCTGTCTTGGACAGGCCTTATATATGTGGCCTGCTTCCTGACACAAAGTGCAGCTGTTGGACTCCTCACTGTCCTTAGTCAGATGCCTCCCCTCCTGTTTGCAGTTCCTGCAGAGGGTCACTCTGCAGTCCGCTGCCTTGGACCCCGCCCTCCCTTGTGTTCTCCACGCTCTAGGCTGCAAACGTCTGGTTGCCTCAGCTCCCTCCGATTTTGAAGCTGGAGGGCAGTGGAGGACGTTCTTGCTGGCAGCCACCTTCAGGGTCAAATTGACCTGCGCTTGCTGGTTGAGATTCTGAAGGAGTCCACCATGTTGATGATACTTCCTTCAAGGTGCACGTACCTTCCCAGGAAGGTCAGAACAATGGCTGCCAGGACGTGGGGGTCATATGTGTGGACAACGCGGCCCCTCTGTGCAGGGGAAACAAACAGAGAGGTTTTGGCTCCTTTCTCCTTGAATATCTTCAGGAGACGTTCAGGTTGCTTCATGCTCCTCCTGAAGGTCACGTAGAAACGGTGAGGAAATTCCTGCAGACAGAAAACTATCTGCTACTTGGAACTTACAGCAGTCCAGGAGGACCCTCTTCACGGAGAAGATCCAGTCGACCAGTCTTCCTTCCTCCACCTTCTTCTCTGTCACCCTGGCTGTATTCCGGACCTCCCTCCCCCCTACTCTGTCCCACTCCTGAGGCACAGACACTAACAGAGGCCAGAGCTCTGGTGGACTAGTCACTGAATTGGCGTTAGGCTGAAGCCAGCATAAAGATCCACCCAATTGCAGTTCAGTTCACCTGAACATATTCCATGTCCACCTCGCAACCACATTCCAACGATGATCTTAAGACCTTCTGAGGAGGAAAATTCTCACCTCAGACTCATCACACCACTATCTGCTATTCAGGCCAGCGTTTACCCCTGTTAGACCCATGGTCATGTAATGCAGTGCTGGTTGTGGGGTCTGGCTGTGTGCTTTTCAGTTACCATTGTTTCTACACGACGCAAAGTGACTATCCCTAATCAATCCTTGCTTTTTCAAATACATGTACATCCTGTCCCTCAGGATTCCCTCCAACAACTTGCCCACCACCGACGTCAGACTCACTGGTCTATAGTTCCCTGCCTTGTAACAAAGAGGATTGATGAGGGCAGAGTGGTAAATGTGATCTGTATGGACTTCAGTAAGGCGTTCGACAAGATTCCCCATGGGAGACTGGTAGGCAAGGTTAGATCTCACGGAATACAGGGAGAACTAGCCATTGGATACAGAACTGGCTCAAAGGTGGTGGTGGAGGGTTGTTTTTCAGACTGGAGGCCTGTGACCAGTGGAGTGCCACAAGGATCGGTGCTGTGTCCTCTACTTTTCATCATTTATATAAATAATTTGGATGCGAGCATAAGAGGTACAGTTAGTAAGTTTGCTGATTACACCATAATTGGAGGTGTAGGGGACAGTGAAGAAGGTTACCTCAGATTATAACAGGATTTTGATCAGATGGGCCAATGGGTTGAGAAGTGGCAGATGAAGTTTAATTCAGATAAATGCGAAATGCTGCATTTTGGGAAAGCAAATCTTAGCAGGACTTATACACTTAATGGTAAGGTCCTAGTAAGTGTTGCTGAACAAAGAGACCTTGGAGTGCAGGTTCACAGCTCCTTGAAAGTGGAGTTGCAGGTAGATAGAATAGTGAAGAAGGTGTTTGGTATGCTTTCTGTTATTGGTCAGAGTATTGAGTACTGGAGTTGGGAGGTCATGTTGCGGCTGTACAGGACATTGGTTAGGCCACTG
>NC_057725.1:60411881-60459109 GCF_004010195.1 Chiloscyllium plagiosum
TTTTCCCTGGGGTCGGGGAGCCCAGAACTAGAGGGCATAAGTTTAGGGTGAGAGGGGAAAGATATAAAGGAGACCTAAGGGGCAACGTTTTCATGCAGAGGGTGGTACATATATGGAATGAGCTGCCAGAGGAAGTGGTGGAGGCTGGTACAATTGCAACATTTAGAAGGCGTTTGGATAGGTATATGAATAGGAAGGGTTTGGAGGGATATGGGTCGGGTTCTGGCAGGTGGGATTAGATTGGGTTGGGATAACTGGTTGGCATGGACTGGTTGGACCAAAGGGTCTGTTTCCATGCTGTACATCTCTATGACATTTTTGTGTTTGTCAAAAATGCTTTAATCGAAACAAATTCTTTTGTTTTAGTGAGACCAGGTTAAAAAAATGTGGGGAGGTGGATTAATCGGAAAGGAACACATTTGTTATGCTTAATGGATGCCTCCCAATCCTGAAATATGTGTGTTCTTATTATACAGACCGCACAATGAATTTGTTTCTGACAAGTACCAGTCTTTTTGACCCTTTGTTTCTTTTTAAGTTGCTGCAAATAATCTGCTGAACTTTATTCAGGAGGAAGGGAGTTCCAACACAACAGCAAGTGACATCATGAAATTGGAGAATGTAGTTCCATCAGTTTGTTTTTCAAACACAAAACCAGAAATATCCTCCCATCTTTTCAGGTTTTTAGATGTATATAATTTGTGAAGAACAGTTCTATCGATATCTAGTGATTGCCTATTGGATTTGTTTGTGCTGGGCAATTGTTTTTAATAGCGTCAATGGATTTATTACCAGACAATGTTTTTCAACGTCTTCCAGTTTATAAAGGAGAATTAGACTTTCAAAGCAGAATGTTTTCCTTAGTGAGGTATTAAGCTTTCTCTACAGGATAGCTCTTTCAAATAGCTGGACAAGACAGCTTCTTTCTGTGCTCTGTGTAGGCACTTAACTCCCTGCTAACAGGTACGGCATGGAAAAAATAAAGACAGTCATAACTGCAACAGTGGAAATTACAAACTTTGAAAATAAATAAACTCGGTGACAAGAGTTTAAATAATATCTGCCTGAATAAATGCATATTAAGAAGATGTGGAGTCGCCCACTCTGACTTTGTATTAAACTCGAAACATAAACTGTGCTACTCCCTCCACAGACGATGCCAGATCTGTTGAATTTCTCCAGCACTTTCTCTTTCTGTTTCATGTCTTACTGTTATAGTCTTGGATTGGGAGCAGAATATAAAAGTGCTATACTTAAGGATGTTATTGATTCATTGCCACTGTAGAAATGTTGCATGACAGCAGGTAAGATTGCAAGATGGGATTAAAGCATGAGTCTGCAAGAGATTTTCATCTTGTCTGAATGTAGAAGAAGAACCAGAGGTATTGTATTCTAACACAATGCATCATTCAGTCATCCCCTACTCCCCAAATTATTCTTGTCCTGCAATAATACCTGAATTTCCCACAATGGTTATAATTACAATATCAGCCTTTAGATTCCAAAGGTTAAAATACTGACATTATCCTCTAGATCTAAAATGTGGAAGAACAGGATTATTTGAACAAGAGAATGCCCAACTTCTTAGCAAGCAGCTGAACATTTCTGCTTCAAGCTATTGCCTATGAATAAGATCCTGCAGACTGACATATTAGACATGAAAGGACACAAAGTTAAAATGTCTATCCATTTATTTATTACACCACTTTTCAAATACAAAAAAGCACCATGATACAGCATTCAATAAATAGAGCTAGTAACAGAAATTGAAATTTCTTCATTACACTTGGTAACAATATCAAATACTTCACAATGTAAAAGACCAGCAAAATGATGCGTCAATCACACAGGATAAAGGCTACGATACACAACAAACAGACTGAAAAGAAAGTCATAAAAAGCTTGGGTGGAAACAAGACTAAAACAGAAAGGGATGACCAAAGGAAAGCATCAAATGTCATTATAATAAATATTTAATCTACACGATTTGTATTTTTGATTTGCATCTCTCGCCATAGCTCATTATGACAGGAAATTGAAATACTAAAGTCAAGCCAGTGTAGTTGGAAGAAAAAGTTGCCAGGACACAGTGTTCAAGAAATTTATAAAGTGGAGTGGGACAAGGGATAGCAGGGTAAGTGGGAGAGGAGTCCGTTAGGGTAAGGCTTTGAACTGAGGGCAGCAATATATAAATCAAAACTTTTTTCCCAATAGCAAGAAGAATTTTGAAAAATTTCTCGGCAACTCATTCATGACAAACAATCTTGTTGATGGGTATGACAAATGCTCCTTTTCAATAATACTTCTCACTCCCTTACAAGGCTAAGATGGCCGGGCTGAAAAGCGTGGCACGTGCCAATGTATGAGTTTTACTCCAGAACAGAACTCACACAGGCCAGGGGTTAAATAAATAAATATTAGATGGGAGGCAATCTCTTATAATCATTCTTAAGTTATTAGTTATAAAAGGCTGCACACTGCCCAGACTGGCAATAAGAATATACATTCCCAAAAGGAGCTCCATTGAAAGAATATGGTTTCTCTTTTTTTTGGAAATTGTGCTGAAACACTATCATGATGTGGGTCACCATGACAACAATAACATGTGGGTTTTCTTTCACCCCCACCATCCCCACTGCAAGACATCACTTGTATAAATTCTAGCATGAAGAGTTCAGGGGCACCTAATTGGCCAAATAACAGAAATCCAATCTCATTCTATTTAATATGTCTCTTAAATTATTTAACGTTCTCATTTGCTTTTTCACAGGTTTATCTAATTCCTCTTCTTCACCACTGTGACTGCCTCCTTCAGTGTTCACTTGTAGCAATGAACTCAATACTGCACTGAATTTTTAAATGAAAATATTCTAAGTTCCTCACTTTCCTTTTCATAATGAAAATAATTACACCCTATCAATAATTAACAGAGAAACTTCACTACTTGTCATTTTAAACTATTATTTTGAGGTCTGTCATTCTTTTGAGAAAAAGATAACTGTTCTTTAACATCCTACATGCACAACTCTGAAACAATAGGGATGATTTGAACTAGAGGCTATTCAGTTCCAGGTCCAAATCTATGAAAAAGGTACTTGTGCTCCTTGCATCTTGGTCCTGCCCACGGATTTGTAGATTTCTCCATGGGTTTCAAGGGACAGTATGTAATGATATGCATCAGCTCATTTGACTTTTCCAGTCGCAATGCATGCCTATTAGCAAGAGCTCTGAAAGATGGCAACCTTGGGTCCTGCTCAGATTGGAATACAGAAATAGGAGTAGGTCATTCACCTTCTCAAACCCGTTCCAACATTCAATTAGATCACATTAGACCTGCACCACAACCTTATTTACATTCCAGTGAGGATCTGACAAGGGCAAGCAACATGAAGGAGCCCGGTAGAAGGTTAAAGAACAATTTTTTTGCACTAAATATCCAAAAATGCCTGCAGTGCTGCATGTCTCCCAACTAGTGATTCTGGACTTACAGACCTACAGCTCTCATCTCCCACCTTGATTCTACGTCTGCGTTCCTGGTAAGGGAATGCCTGTATTTGTCCTGGACTCAACAAACTGACCTGATCCTATAGTTAGAGGGTAGACAGTCAGGACATGTTTTTTTATTGAGGCTTATTTGAGATTGGAGATGCATTTTATTAATAGCATCCCAAGTGAAGCAGAGAGAGGGGCAAGTACAAAAAAAAGTCCAAAAAACTTAATAGTTTACCAAACAACATACAACCCAATAAAAAAGAATTGACTTTTAACTTTGCTTCAGATCAGCCAAGATATCACTGAATTCTGGAACAGGTCTGAGGATTGAATTGTCCACTCACATTTGTACTTGCCCTGAAGACCAACAGTAAATCAGATGGGAACAATAAGGTGCGTGGAAATCTAATTTTAAAGACTTTGCTCGGGTAGGTCCTATCATAATTGTAGAGGCAGAATGACAGAAGAAAGAACATTGCACAACAGCGCCTATGAAATGTCAGTCTTCCATTTTTCTGATAATGCCTTAACTTAACAATATAGATAAGCATGGGTCTGAGGAAGTGCTGTTATCACCTCGATTGAACAAAAGATCTAAACTGCACGAGTGCCAACTCAGATTCCACAATAAGCCCATTTACTCAACTACCACAATGCAATGCCATAAAACTCATGACTCACTCAAATCCTATTATTGTGTTTTTGATTATTAATTGTGGATAACGTGCATTGGCTCTTGTTGGGATGAATAGGTTGACTAAAGAGGTGTTGAGAATAATTTTCTTTCATGGTGGTTTCCCTCCCTCTAGATTATTTTACCACTTAGTGCAATTCCGATTGAGAACTGAATAGAATGGAATCTGCATATGTATCAGTCACCACGCTGCAGTACCATGTGCCATCGTACCATCCCTCCCTCCTTTCTTAAATAAAACTTTCAAGTAAATAGTGCAGCAGTCAGTCAGCCAAAGACCAGCTTGATGCTCATGATCTGCAACTGCATTGCCTGAGTACAGGCAGTGTTGTGAGATCACTTCAAAATTCAGAACTGGCAAACTGTAATGGTTGCAAAGAGAGGACAGAGTCCATATCTCAGAATTGTCTGGTTCATGGGTTTCCCTGCGTTGGTGGATATGTAAATAGATTTTAAGTTTGTCATTTATTTTTGATTGGGGTAAACGTGTCCTGTGAATTTGCCTGGTGAACAATAGGAGGAGTTACACTGGCAGCATCTGTGGAGAAATTCAACCAGTGAAAGGTGGGTTAAGTTATATAACAATCCCATTTACCCACAATGACAAATCAAAAATTGGTGATCATTTTCCTCAATCTTTCAGGAGCTAAGAGGTCTGCCATGGGATTGTTGTGAGACTGACATTGCTATAAATCTTACTGGGAAGGGGCAGACAAGACAGAACAAGAGTCAAAAGGTAGACTCTGAAGAGAGAGAGGCATCAGAAGCAAGAAAGACACCATCGAAGCGAAGGACCGTTGATGGGTTCTGAAGGCAAGAAGGGAGATGGTGAGGGAAGACATTTCAAAGAACAGGAGCATAACTTCCACCTTGATTGTTGAGGAAATGAAAATCAGTTTTAAAAAATTTTATTGGAAATAATTAAAAAGCTGGGACCGGTAAAAAGTGATTGTGTAGCTGCCGTGTAATTCTAGTTGGTTGAATGAAGTATTTATTGAAGGAAACCTGCCTTCTTTGCCCAGTCGGTAACTCCTCCAGTCTTAGAAAATGAGGTTTGTTCTCAACTGGCCTCCGAAATGATCTCACAAACCACTTGGCTCTATCAAAACCAGCAGCTTTTAGAAATGAACAAGAGGGTCTGGTCTTGTCAGTAAAAACACCATCGTGATGGCCAATTTAAATTAAAAGCACGGCTAGTTAACTTTTCAAAACCCAAAATATAAATAACTTTGATGCTTTTTTTTTGCAGCGAAGCCAGATAAAAATAATCAGAAACAGTTCTTTACTTGAAGGAAAGATTTCAATCCATCTGCAATGCAGTCACCAGGCTTCAGCCTCACATTGCTGGGCTAGAGGCAAATCACATAGTAAAGTCAACAGCTTCTCCTGCAGCCAGGCTGGACCAGAAATGACCTGTTCCCTTTTTGTGTTTACAATAAGCTGCTTTCCTGTCCAGGCGCCAAGGTGGTTAGATAAAGAACAAGCAACAAGGCAGAGAGAAGAAAGAATATAACATGCAGCTCTCAAGGACAAAATGGGATGCCGCTGCTACTGAGAGGTCCCCAGCAAGGCTTGTCTAAAACATGGTTATTGGCACGAGCTGCTGTACCATTATCATATGTTTCTGCCAGTGGGCATGCAAGACTGGCACTCAGCGATTAAGCAGGTCTGAAGTTGAGCGAGACTGATCTCTGACTCTCTTGCCCGAGAGTCCCCAGAAATCAGTCAGTTTTAAAAAACCTGAGACGATTCTTTTTTTTCCCTTTTCTTTTGTATTGTTGCAGCCCAAGTACAGGGGAAAGGGGCTGTTGCGGGGGTGGGGGTGGGGGGGAAAGAAAAAGCCTTTTTTTAATTATTATGTTTATTCAAACCTGAGGTATTTGCATCAAGCAGCCAGGATATCATTAAACTATTCAAAAACATTTAAATCAGCCATAATAATAGATACACCACTATTTACATCATATTAATGTCTGCATCCATTCGCAATCAGTTCATACAGATTATCTCATATAGAAGGTACTTTTCCAGCCTTTACTGTAGCAGTCTACATTTCAACTGGCTCAGTCACTGACAAGGAAGAACAAAGTGCAATAACTGGCCTTCTCAGGTAGCAGACCAGGGTTTGATGCGAGAACAAAGGAAAACATAAAACAGAAAAAATATATATAATTAATAAGATAAAACCAGACTTTCTTTGAGTATTGCTTGAAGTACTTAAATACCGTACTGTACAACTTCAAACGGGGTGGCCAGTTCCCTCGTCTTTCACCATTGCCAGAATGCGTGTGGAGAAATAAATTAGCTTTTTCTAAAAATGTTCCAAGACAAGTCTCAAGAGAAGTGTCAACCCACTTTCTGTGTCAGAGGAGATACGCCGCGCCTCTTTCTTAAGAAACAAAAATAACCAGGTCCGCGGTTCCAAACTATCAGGCGATAAATAACCACAGTCTCTCTCTTTCACCCATTCCCAGAGGTGTCACGACACCTCGATGATTTCCATGCTGCCGGAGAAGCTGGACTGCTTCCCTATCTTACCCAGGTCTTCCCTCGACCTGCTCTCTGACATGCCGTCCTCGAACTCCATCTGGCAGCTCCGCCGCTTGAACTGTTTCTCAATGGCGCCCTCCTCGTGCCAGCTGCGCCGCGTGTCCCTCGCCTCGGGCTGTTTCTCGCGCAGCCGCACTGCCCCGTACGGTGGTTCGCAGCCGTTGGGCGCCGAGCTGCACGCGAACTGGGCGTACGAGCTGGGGCAACCGCCGCCGCCGCCGGCGCCGTTGAAGAGAGTCACGCCCCCTGGCACGTGGGCGACCTGCGAGTCTGCGCCGTAGTACCACGGCGCGTTGACGCCGGCGGCCGCCGAGGAGGGAGCCGGCGGCTCGGAGTGCTTGGCCCAGCGACCCCCCCCCAGCTGCTGGGCGCTCGGGACGTTCAGCAGCAGCGCCTGCTTCAGGTTGTCCTCCACGTTGTGGATCGGGCAGGGCACGCCGGCCCGGGTCACGTTCAAGCTCAGCGGGTGCGCCGCCGGGCTGGAGGAGTTCGAGAGGCCGCCGGCGTGCTTGGGCTTGCGCCTCTGCCGGGCCTTGGTCTCGGCGCCGACCTCCGGGCCCGCCGGCTTATCCGGGCTCTCCAGGCTCAGGGGGCGCTGCTCGGTGCTGGGGCTGGCCAGCCTGACCTCGAGTTTGCAGAGCTTCGGGATGTCGTCCGAATCGATGGGCGTGGCGGCCTTGCCGGGACTGAAGCTGGCACTTGGCGAGTAGGAAGACTTGATGTCCAGTGAGAAGGAGCGCTTGAGCCGGTTGGTGTCCTGAATCCGCTCGCTGGACAGGTGCAGCCCGTTGAGGCCCTGCTGCAGGCTGATGTGGGTGGCGTTCCTGCACTCGGTGGCGGCGGCGCCGCCGCTCTCTGAACCACCGCACTGCTGGCCCGCCTCCTTCTCTGCGCATTGCCCCGTGGGCTCCGGCGTGGAGAAGGCGGGACACGTCCTCTCCAAGATGCCCCTGCAGACGTCGGTCACCTCTCTGTCAACGTCCTCCTCCAGCCAGTCCGCCTGAGGCTTCAGGGAGCTTAGCGAGCGCACCTTCAGAAGCTTCAGGTTCTTCTCGTACTCCAGCAGCTGGCCCATGAAGTTGAAGTTGGGAGAAATCGATGGCCTTCGGTCCTTGACAAACCTTTGGGGAGAACACAGAAGAAGCTTAAGCCCATGGCTTTCAGGCCAGCATTAGTTTTCCCCCCCAAACCCTCACCTTCAGAATTGCTGCCAACAAAGCTCACTCTTTAAACTTTTTCTTGGGTTACTGGTCACTTACATACATGCACAGCAAGACTTCAAGACTCCCATCCTCTTCCCTGCAACTGAGGGTGAATTAGCTACTTCTAAAAGCCCACAGCAGTCCAGTCAATTGCTGAGGGCTTGCCTCCGCTCGGTTTGGATCTGTGCTGGGCACAGGGCAAAGATAAGAGTCATAGAGATGTACAGCTCAGAAACAGACCCTTCGGTCCAACTCATCCATGCTGAGCAGATATCCTAACCTAATCTAGTCCCATTTGCCAGCACTTGGCCCATATCCCTCTAAACCCTTCCTATTCATATACCCATCTAGATGCCTTTTAAATGCTGTAATTGCACCAACCTTGACCACTTCCTCTGGCAGCTCATTCCATATAGGCACCACCCTCTGCTTGAAAAACTTGGCTCTTAGGTCCCTTATAAGTTTTTCCCCTCTCACTCTAAACCCTTTAGTTCTGGACACCCCAACCCCAGGGTAAATAGACAAGGTTTTTTTCCCTATGTGTGTGCATTCTGTTCCCGACCAGTCTGGCGAGGGAGATCTGCAGCTTCAGAAGCAAGGCACAGGCAGCCGGCCAGATACCTGTTATAAAAAATACCTATGTTCCATTCAATATATTCCTTATGGATAATGGGACTTGCACATGCAAGTGTACCTCAAGGCCATCTCATTGTTAGATGTCAGGAAGAAGATAGGATGCCCACTGTTCCTACGGTACAAATACTGGGCAAAGCATTTGTCCTTTCCCCCACTGGCTCACATGCATAAGGGATAGAACCAGCCTCAAGTTCCACTTACAGTCTGTGCTGCCGTAACTCACTTATTACTGACACGTAATAATGAGAGCTTCAGCCAAGCTGATCTCTTTCTGTGGGTAATTTTATTCTAGTGCCTCAATTAAAATATAAGTCAAGTGGCCTCAATGAAAATATAAGTCAAGAGAGCTGTTAAACAGACCACTGTTTCACTGGAAAGTGACCAAACCCCTTTCTAGCTGTTTTTAAATTGCAGTAGATTCATGCTTTCTACAGACAGGTATCACTCTAACAGCTACAGGCCAAAAGTAAACATGTCGGGTATGGGGCATTTTTGTGAGTTTACCAAAGATTGGGTTTTGTTCATTTTGTTACAATCTAACCACAGAGCCAAATTAACTAATATATCCTAACACAACAGAGACACAGCTCAACATAGACACACATGAGACAATGCCATTGATAACAGCCTTCATACTAATTTTTACAATTTCACCAGTACCACAATGTGCTTGGCAGTATCCTTCATTCTCATTCACACTCAATAATATAATTGGTTCTGCTCTGCTTCTTACTTTGTCAAGCTGTGTCATGTAAACTAGATAATATACAACGTGCACGTCAGAAGGGTAAGTTCCTACAGTATAATGATTGCCTTTCTTGGTGTCGGACTGAATAGCTCATTACTGAAAGCATTTTAACAGGGTCCGTATATGGTGGTTTTTGGAATGAATCAAAGGGCTTCTCACAAGCACTAATACAGGGATGAAAGAAAGGGGAGAAAGTAGTACATTAAGAATGCAACATGATCGAGATCAAAATTACTCCATTAACTGCAAGTCAGACCCTGAAGTTTGCAGTCGAGGTCTCGTAGCATTTACCTGTAAGCATCATCCGAGGACAGACCCATTGTCTTCATGATATAGGCAATGGCAACAGTCGCTGATCGAGAGATCCCAGCCAAACAGTGGACAAGTACTCGACAGTTGGAGACCTTTGCTTTGTCTAGAGAGAAGCAGAGAACGATTTGAGTAGAATGCATCCGTTTTCCCCTAACACACAGTCTAACTATTCTACCTTATGCAATATAATACAGCACAGGAACAGGCCCTTCGGCCCACCAAGCTTGCGCCGATTCCTAGTTCTTACTTAGACTCACTACTTATTGCCCACGCATGGCATCACATCCTCTATTCACCTCATGTTCACATGTTTATCAAGATACACCTTAAATGTTGCTAACATGCTTGTTTTCCCCACCTCCATTGACAGTGCATCTGAGACAACGTGGAACCAGAAACTGCCTGAATAGGAAGACACATCATTCACTTTCTCTCAGAGCACCGGGATCAAATTCTTGGAGCCAGGAAAGGCAGTTGATTTTTAAAATTTTTAACATATTTTTCTAATCAACGTGTTCAGAGATATTATCACACACCCCCTGGAGTAGTGGGACTTGAAGCTGGGCCTTCCAGTCCAGGGATAGGGACTGTACGTTTGCACTACAAGAGCCCTCCACTGAAAATCTAGAGGACAGCTTGCCGTAATGTGGCTTTGAGTAGACCTTGTACAACAGATTCTCATGTCAATGCATAAGACAGCACAAAAAAGGCAGCTATGTTGTCATGAATTGACTGCTACTGAGCTTCCTAGTTACCTGCCAACATAGGAACAGAATAAGTGGGTGCATGACAACTGGGTAACAGACCAGGTACTTAGGTATGTGTCAGTACAATGGACTGACTATGTGTGCGCACACAGTTCATTTTCTAAGCTGTTGTTTCACACACACCTCTCTACAGTGTGCTGGGAGTTGTGGTCCCAAACCATCACAGAACGGTTACCGTTCAAAGGCAATCTTATTGCTCACATCTGCACAGTGTGTCAGTAATGGTGCTCAAAACATGCCACATATCTCACCGATAAAAACAATGGATTCATCCAACCAGGGTAAAAGCTTCTCGCAGTAGTTGTCATTGACTGGAATGCGCATGAAGTGACTCTCTGAGATGAAGTCAGGCTTGGGACAAGAGTTGCTGGCATTAAGAACATATGTGATTCCATTCTGTACCATTAAGTCCTGGAACAGGAAAATGGTTACAGATTAATATATGTACACAAAACAGGTTTTCAAATCCCAATTCTGAAACACTTCTAGCAATGACAATTTTACAGGCAATCTCTACTTCAGGGTCAGGAGCTCCAAGTTCAAGACTTAGTGAGCTGATAACCATCTCAGGAATACATCCACCACATAGCCACTATTCATCAAAGAGAAACAAGTGTGTGTGTGTGTGTGAAAGGACAGCGAAAAAAAAGCTTTGAATGCCATTAACTTTTTACCATGCAGCAAGACACCCTTTTCTTCCCAGCTCAAAAAACAGAAGAAATGAGGTTTTAGAAGTCATTTAATCGCTACAGTGTGGAAGCAGGCCAATCAGCCCACTGAGACCACATTGATCCTCTAAAGTGCATCCCACCCTGCAATAAACCCCCAGCCTACATACCTCCTAGACCATTGGGGCAATTTATCATAGAATCCCTACAATGTGGAAACAGGGCCTTTGGCCCAACAAGTCCACACCGAACCTCTGAAGAGTAACCCACCCAGACCCATTCCTCCTACCCTATATTTACCCCTGAATAATGCACGCAGACACGGGGAGAATGTGCAAACTCCACACAGACAGACAGTCACTTGAGGTGGAATTGAACGACTGAGCCATTGTGCCAGCCCAGGTCCATTGAATGTATCCAATATACTGTTCTGCCTCACAAACATTCGTGGATGTCACTAACAGATGAAGTGCAAAGTTTAGGAAGAATTCCTCTTAAACACAGAGAAGTGTGAAGATGTGGTACACTTGGCCATAGAACAGATGAAACAGGGGAATTTTAATACATCCATGAGGAAGAAAGGACTAGAGGGACAGATGGTGGGTGGCAGGATAGACAGATGATTAGTGTTTGCAGTCTTAATAGCTGCACAGATCAGCTGAGTCTAATGGCCCCATCAGGTTAGAGACAATACCAGCAAAGTTATGGCAGCAGGTAAATTTGGCCTTTTTTCCCCCTAAAATGTAGGATCCTACATATATTTTCTTCTGTAAGTGCAGCAAACGAAAACCAGAAACTGCTGAGCTTTTTGTCATTGTGAAGATCACTGTGTGACTATCATTGAAACCAGCCTGCTTGAAAAAGCTGGATGACTGGAGAGTTCCACTCTGCTTTGTTGCAAAGCCATTGAGTTACAATTCCTTTGGGTCAGAGGCTGACTAGATTTTGTGAAAGCCCACTAAAGCAAAATCACCATCAATAGTTCTAGTTGCCAATTCTAATGAAACCTCTCCAATCCCAAAATGCTTTTTTTCTCTTTGTATTTGCTTAACTGGTTTGCTCTCTCTCTCTCTCAATTTTATTTTGCCCGATTTCTAGCACCTGTAGTTTTAGTTTAGAATCAGATGCCACTTTTGATTTTATAATACATTTGTTCTCTCCCTGCCTTTCTCTTTGTTAAAGCTCCCTGCAGTATGCACCATTGCTTAGCCCTAAACTCCAACTAACATGCAATAATCTCCCCTCTTCCCTCAGATTGCCAATTATCCCAGATTTCCTTGGAGTCTCCAGGAATTAACGATTCATTTCCTGGTCACAGGTGCATACAACCTGGAAGAATGATCATAGACATAACTTCTCTTTAACACCCTATGTGTTTTTCATTTATGAAAAGTGATGAGAGTTTTTACAGCATGGGAAAAGACCCTACAGCCCATTATTTCTGTGGTGGCCATGAAGCATCTATCTATTGTAATCCCATTTTCCAGCACTGGCCTATAGCCTTGCATGGTAGGGTGTTTCAAGTGCTCATTGAAATAGTTCTTAGCGGTTTCGAGGGTTCCTGCCTCTACGATCCTTAGAGGCATTGAACACCTATCAAGGTGAAAGAAAGTTTCCCCGTAATGCCTCTAAATCTCCCAACACTTTACCTCCAAAATGGGCCCTACTTGTAAAAAGCAAAAAAGATGAGAGGGCACAGATTTAAAGTGATGAGCAAAGGAAGCAAGGGTGAGGTGAGAAAAGGCTTTTTTTTAATACAACGGGTTGTTAGTGTATGTAATGTATTGCCTGGAAATGTGAGGAAAAGCTTTTTTCACCCAGAGGACGGTGGGAATCTGGAACTCAGTAAGACTGGCTTAGATAGGCTGGGACCTTTCTTCCTGGAGTGTAGAGGAGATTTAGAAGTGACCATATAGAGGTTTATAAGAACACAACGGGTATTGACAGGATTAATGGCAGGTGTACTTTCCCAAGGGTGGAGGCTTTCAAGACTGGGGGGCATATTTTTCAGGTGAGAGGAGAGAGAGATTTAAAAAGGACATGGGGGCAAATTGTTTACACAGAGGGTGGTTTGTGTGTGAAATGAACTTCCTGAGGAAGTGGTGGATGTGGGCACCGTTGCAACGTTTAAAAGATACTTGGATAACTACATGAATAGGAAAGGTTTGGAGGGATATGGGCCAGCAGCAGGCAGGTGGGACTAGTTTAGTTTGGGATTACGTTCGCCATGGACTGGTCGGACCTAAGGGTCTGTTTCCATGCTGTATGGCTCTGACTCTATAAGTACTTAGATGTGCATTTATGGTGCCAAGGTATATAAGGCTGTGGGCCAAGTGTTGGTAAACGGGATGAGAACAGTTGGGTGGCTGTTTTTGACAAGCACTGACACATTGGACCAAAGGGCCATTTCCTGTGCCACTTTTCTCTGACTCTCTAGTAGAGGGAGGTTCAAATGAGGTTTTCAAGGGGGCATTGGAGGGTTATTTGGATGGAAGTAGTGGGCAGAGGTATGTGGAAAGGACAGGAGATTGGCACTAGGTAATAGAACTGATAGAGGCATGATGGGCTGAATGGTCTCCTTTTGCAACATAGTTATGTAATTCTGTGCTCCTGGTTACTGACTCCTCTAGCAAAGGGAAAGGATTCTCCTTTTCCACCCGTCATAGCTCTGTATAGCTCAATTGGACTCCACTTCAGCATTTTTGTTATTGGAGGAGGATTACAGACAAAAGGCTGGTGCATTGGTTGTGATAAAACCTCCATCAACTGTCCAACTACAGCTGGTGATTGAACGTTCCCCCATACTGGGAGAAGTATTTGGCCTCACTTCCTGGACAATTACAGGGGCAAACACACAGCTGACATTTCTAAAGAGATGTGAGAGGCAGCCGGCTGATTTCGGAGCGCCTTTTCACACTCTGCAGGGTGAATGTGAGCACAAAAATAATCCCCAGCATAAACTCCAAGGTGTGAAAGCCTTTAATGGCCATTACAGGATTGCACACAAAAGAATTAATGACCAGGTACTGGCTAAGTGATGGCCATAATTATCAAGCAGTTAAGTAGCTTCCAAGTATACAAAAGGAAGATAAATCACAGGGTGGCGTGTTAAAACAAGATTATCAGGTGCTAAAAAGAGCTGTTGAGATGATATACTGCTACTCATGTTCAAAAGCAGAGCCTGAAACAAAGTGAATGCTGGCTGAAATCAGACCTACATAGGATGTAGCATGGTCCCTGAGCTAACCTGCAGGTCACACAGCACCGCAGTTAGATGGTTTGCCAACGGTATGTGGAAGTGCAACTACTGACTTATCAGCTTCCACTTTGCAAGAAACAGAACTAAGTGAACAGCTTTTTCAAAGGGTCACAGTGGCCTTCTGCTCAGTAGGATTCTCAAAGTGACTCACAAGTATATTACCAAATTGAGTTTGGCACTGAAACACATGAGGAGATAGTAACAATTTAAACTCTTTATCAAAGAGTTAAGCCATGTTTCAAAGGAGGAAATCAGTCATGATCTTACTGAGTGGCTTGTGGAGCCAAGTGGCCTACTCCTGTTCGTAGAAACATAGAAAATAGATGCAAGAATAGGCCACTTGAGCCTGCATTACCATTCAATGTGATCATGGCTGATCATGCAATCTCACTATCCCATTCCCGCCCTCTCCCTATACCCCTTGACCCCTTTAGCCGCAAGAGCCACATCCACCTCCATCTTATATATCTAATGAACTGGCCCCAAGCTTCCTGTGGGAGACAATTCCACAGGTTCACAACTCATTGAGTGAAGAAATTCTTCCTCATCTCAGTCCTGAATGGCTTATTCTTAGACTTTGACCCCTTGTTTTGGACTTCCCCAACATCTGGAACATTCTTCACGCACCTAGTCTGTCCAGTCCTATCAGGATTTTAGATGTTTCTATAAGATCCCCTCTCACCCATCTAAATTCCAGTGAGCACAAGCTCATTTATATGAAAGACAGCTGGAAGGTGACAGTTTTAAAAATTTGATGATAATGCACTTAAAGTCCTATTTATTAAGTAACTAGAAATATAAATGTACCTTATTTAGCACGTCTTTCTGCGATCCCAGGTACAAATGTGGGAGGATTCGAGTAGGCCCGATGTTCGCAACAGGTAGACATGGCTGAGAGATGCTCATTGGCAGGATAGCGGTAGGTTTGCCCTCACATAGGCCCGGGAAACAGGAGGAAAACGCAGCAAATCCTCCTACAAGAGGGAAGAAAAATAAAACTATCATGATTGCACTGTTACATCAAACTGCCTTACTTATGTGTGCCTCACCATAATCTACAAAACTCAACCTGATCAGTTTAACAAGCCGGTTAAGTAAAAGCAGACAAACATTGTTCCTCCAATTAAGAAAGTTTTGGAACAGCACTTCTGAAGGGCTGCCAATTCACACCAAACCTGATTCAATGAACTATCACAGCATGGATTGCAAAACTTTGAAATGAACACCACAGCCATCTCAATGTGCAAAACTTCAAGGAAAGATGTTCAGATATACACATGACCATACACTTTGTTTGGTTATGAATGCTGAAAGACTGTGGCAATGCAGGAGGCAAAAAAGGGTTTTTATTATCATTTCTCACTTGCTTCCTTCAAACCTCCAACTGGAACATGCTTCATCCTGAAGCATCTTCAGTTAGCCAGCTGCACTGCCCACCTATTGCAGGTCACTCCACAGCTACAGCTCCCTAATGCCTGTCTCACAGTGCAACATCCACAAGAACAGGCTGTTTTACTTGAGTGAACGGAGTTCCCTCACGAGCATGCTGTGACAGTGGCTGCGTAGACAAGAGGAGATGTCACAAACTGAGCCCGATCTTAATCTCCTTTCCAAATGTCCGACTGGTCCCCTGCCATTGTACACTTAATTACCACCACTCCCACATCTCTCTCTCTCACACATGCGCACGAAAAATATTTGTTCAGCAACTGCTGCACATTAAAATCTCTCCCACATTGGCACTGGCACAATAAAGAATAGAATCAAATATCAGCAAAGCAAGTTGATGAGACTTATTTGGTGGCTTTTGGTACATACTACCTCCCATCTGCTTAGAATAAGCTACCTACCTGCCTCCACTTCCAGAGATAGAAAGTACTGCATGGTAATGGAGCAGAAAACACTTGAGGACAGCCAAATGTATTGTGTGTGAGAGAGAGTGAGCCAGTGTGTGTGTGAGAGAGACACACACACACAGATCTTAGGTGCACAAGCTGAATGACGTTATGTAAAAAACTGGCAGCTGAATCCACATGACCACAGCTTCACTTGAGTGTGATTCAATCTTTCCTGTTACACTGTGTAAATTTACACAACCCTTAATGACTGATGGGAACTGCTTGCATCGACCTCAGAACTTCCACTTCCCATCTCCTCCCCCTCCTCACCACAGCAACAGAAACACTTTCACTGCATTGATAACTGGTACTTGGGAGCTGCTTCTGCTGTAATCAAATGAGCTGGTAAAACTGAATTGACAAAAACTGATGCCAGGAACATGAACTGAAGTGAAACCCAGTCATGTTACAATTTTCAATGTTATTAATATCCAAAGTCAAAAGGTCACTCAAGTGTTAGTACAGTGATATGAGAAGATAAGTACTTGCAACCAAAGACTGCAGTTGAGGTTAAGAACATTTAAAAAAAATCTTTAGATCACCTTTAAACATTTGAAAATGATTTCCTTAGTTGAGGTGAAAACGGCTTTTAAGATTCAAACTGACACCCACTGTACATGTTCTAGTGCCTCATGGAAATGCAGCGATGATTTTATATAAAAATAAAGAATATTCAAATCAAAGGAGCACCCCAGTATCAAAAGTGATAATCAGGAGTATAAAATATTTTAAGTTACAGAGTTTAAAGATCAAAACTGTACCACAGAGTAACCTCTGGTACAAGCTATAAATTAAAACTGTATAGCCCATTAAATCCGAGCTTTATGGCAACATTGTCTGATATGATGATAGTTTCCTGGTGCCGGATCTGAACAGCATATTCTGGTGGTCAGCAAAGGAGTGGAAAGACTGACAAAGTGATCTTTAATCAGGCAGCTGTACAATAGTGGAGCTGGCAAGTGGGTAACGTCATGTTAAGTTCATCCACTTGAACCTTGGTTCAATGGCAGCACCCTTGATTGTAAGGGTCAAACAACTGTTGATTCAGGTCTGACTGGACAGCTTTATGCCATTTATTTAAAATGACACCGGTGCAGTCCTGATGGAGTGTGATGCTGGTAGAAGTGTCACCTTTTCGGGTAATATGTTACACTGAGGCGTCTAATCAGGTAGATGTAAAAGATCTCATTGCACTAATTCAAAGAACAGTTAACCCTTGGCTAATACCTATCCCTCAATCCCTGCCACCAAAAACAGGTGGTCTGGGCATTGTCTCAGTGCTGCTTGTGGGAACTTCTTTTGCTACCACATTTTCCACATTACAACATGTTTTACACTTTAAAAGTATACAACTGACTGGAGTCATAAAGATGTACAGCACAGACCCTTTGATCTAACCCATCCACGCTGATATCCTAAATTAATCTAGTGCCATTTGCCAGCATTTGGCCCATATTCATATTAAACCCTTCCTATTCATTTACCCATCCAGATGCCTTTTAAATGTACCAGCCTCCACCACTTCCTCTGACTGGTCTACCTGAAGAAAAGATCTTGTCTATTTACCTTATCCGTGCCCCTCATGATTTTATAAACCTCTACAATGTCACCCCTCAGCCTCCGATGCTCCAGGGAAAACAGCCCCAGCCTATTCAGCCCCTCCCTGCAGCTCAAACCCTCCATCCCCGGTAAGTCTTTTCTGAACTCTTTAAAGTTGAACCCTTTCAACCCTAGAAAGTCTTGAGGTCATGAAAGACACTTAATAAATGCAAATTCTTCCTTTTTTTTCTCTCTTCCTTTGCATCTCAATGTCAGAAAATTCAGACCACCAGGCAGAGAAAGGTTGAAAGGTGTCAACCAATAAACAGGATGGTCTGAAAGTTGTAAAGGGTGGGGAGAAGCTCTGACAGGAAATCATTGTGAACTCTCCCATTTATCGCAAGCACCTTCGGTAGATAAATAATATTGCTATGAGATCATCTGTAGTGACTAGCACTGAACAATAAATTAAGCTAGCGACAGAAAAACAGCTCCTTTTCCAATAAACCATAAAAGTAAAAACAAAACAGACATGCACACTTGGATTCAAATAAAATTGAATTGTTGCAAATATCTGATCAACTTCTGAAATACATGGTAGGACGCCTCAACTGCACAGTTCAGATTACAGTCCCAGTCAAATCTTAACTCTGTCCTTGTCGAAGCTACTTTGCAAGACTTTCACAAGTGCTGTCTGGTTCATGCAGAGCATGTGTTTACATAACCAATGTCAAGTCATGTGCAAAATGTTTCAGCCCCCAGAATTTTTAAAAAAGGCCCCTTTTATTAGGTCTTCTAGTCTTGGTGGAGACTAAAAGATTTATCCCTTTTGATTTCTGATTGGCCACACGAACCGTACCTGCCATTGGTCATGCGACACGAAAGAAAGTAAAAAAAAAAGGTACCTTACATTTTTGTTGCACCTTTCATCCAGTCAAGTTGTCCTCAAACACTTGAGGGACAATTAAGTACTATTTGAAGCTGTTGTAATGCAGGAAGACAAAGCACTCAATTTGTATAGTTAGATTGTACAAACAATAGCCAAAAAGTGCTTGAGTAGTGGTGACTGAGAGGAATACAGGCTGAGAGACTGAAAGAACTTTAACGAGTGCTAGGAAAAGTGAGTGCCAGATGGTGTCTCTGTTTAACATCTGAATGCAAAGAACAACATGTGTATCAAAGGAGCACTCGCTGCCCTGAATTAGATGACATCTGAAGTGCAGCTATAAAACCACAGCCTCTGACCCAAGAGACACGAACATTGGCGCTGTAAAACAGCACCACCAGTAGAATTTTCTACATGTTCATTCACTCAACACCCAGTAGTCAGGTGCAAGGCCTAGAAAGAAGTATTCATTTATGTAGCACCTCTCACTAACATTGGACATCTCAAAGAACATTGCAGCCAATTTATTTATTTTGGTCAAAGCACTTTTGAAGCATAAGTCACTGTCCTAATATAGGAAACACTCAGCCGATTTATGTATTTCCTCAAAGAGCCATGTCATAGAGACCGTTTTTTTCTTGTGAATTTAATTATTGTCAGTGTGTCTTCACACAAACGTTTTGGAAATAGTGGGAAAGTGGTGGAAAGATTCACAGACTGATTTATGAAACGTTCTGTTTCAACAACTCCTGTGACCAACAGCCTGGCTGGTATTAGACAGCCCAGAGATAAATAGCACTACTACTGCGCCACAACCCTCCGTGATATTAGTTGATGGATTAATATTGGTCATACCAGGGTTAACTACCCAGTTCATGGAGTTTTTTTTGCGTTACATGCACCAGACATCTAGTTTGAAATCTCATCTGAAAGACAGCACATCTGACAATGCAGCTTACCCTTAGTAAGTGATGTGGAGCGGCAGCCTTAACCTTCGGATTTAGAGGCAGGAATGGAATGAGCTGAGCTAGAGGTGATCAGAGTGAAATATCCCACCGTTAAGAATATGTAAAATACAGTATTCTTGGTGTATGAATAGTTGAGTTTGTTACTGAGCTGTGTGACTGTAAGAAACGTACAGCAATGCATTACAGCTTATTTATACAGATTTATACAACTTTAACAGAGCAAAGGGTTCCAAAGTACTTCCCAGTAACACAAAATGTGGCAACCAAGTCTCACAGGGATGGGGGACTAAAAGCATGGTGAAAGAAGGAAGCTTAAACAGCATTTTAAAGAATTTATTTTGAGGTATAGAGGCATAAGATGGTCATTGTACAATGTTGAGGTTAACGCTGACAATGGATACAGCAAAGGAAGTGGGGGCTTGTTCAAGAGGCCAGAACTGGAGGAATGTAAAGTTATTGGACAGTTTTGGGATTCGGCACGATTGCAGGGTGAGAGATTACATGGCGATTTTTAAATGGATGGATAAAATTTTTAAAATCCTGGCATTCATCGCTTGACCAGGAACCAAAGTTGATCAGTAAGTACTGAAGGAATGACTCATCAGGACTTGGTGCAGGTTAAGGTACAGGTGAACTTGTGGATGAGCTCTTGTATTTCAAATTCAGCTTCTCCATGCAAAACTGATTGCTGATTTACATAGAAAACAAAGAGAAATGAAAGAAACTGGCCAGTTTCCTTCTTAAGAAACTAAACTAAAAACCAAGATCCTCTTCGTTCCCTGCAGCTTTAATACAGGCATTGCCATTCGGTCATTTATTATCTCCCCATAGTCTGTCAGCTTGCTATATGATTATTACACAGTGCTGGCGCACTATGCAGCCTTATAATACACCCTCAGAGGCCTGAGGAGATGATGCGGAAAATTACTCTGATCTTAACAGCTGTCACCTCAGCCATTTCCCCTAACCCACTCTGAAAAAAAAAGAATTCTTTACATCACAGCAGAGGCTAATTATTAAGGCCAGCTCTCCCGGGTCCAAGTGGCTGCCTAGTTCTTTGCTAGAAATCTTTGCACTTATCCATTTTGTAGGAAAAGAAATCTTGCCTTCCCTTGCCTCCTCTGGTACAGTGAATTCCCACTGAAGCTGCTATCATTTTCTACACTCATCATATGGACCTGAGACCCAGTCACACACAAGATATGAAACCATCCGAGCAGAGTATGCAAACTGCTCACCTGCATGTCCAATTTGCAGAAAGATCCTTATAAATTGAAAGCATAAACTGAGAAATTTGGGAGGGGTAGGGGAAGGAGACTCAAGGACACCATCCCGCACGAAAACATTTTCTCAGCTCACGAACGTGCTAGAGTCTTCATCAGTGACTTTGGGCAAGAGGAATATCAGTTGAGGGGTTTTACTCTCACTTTCTCCCAGATCCTGTTCTAAGTATTGCTGAAAATTAAACAACGAACCACTCAATAAACTCCAACAATGTAATCACACCTCAAGCTCATCCTTTGAAACCAAATGATAAGTCACTGACATTATTTGGAAGCAATTTGAAAGTTAGTAATCATACTACTGACAGAAAAGCACAGGGATGCCAAATCACGCACTGTTGTGCAGTGTGACTGCATGGGGTGAGGACGACATTTGGGATTGGGCTGATATAACTCGAAAGTAAAATTCATGCCACACAAGTGCCCGCCAATGAATATCACTGACGATAGAACTGAAGCACTTCCCCTTGACATTCTTGTTGTTGTTGTTGTTGTTGAATCAGCAGATCAACATCCTTGTTAGGGAGTAACAACGTTGACAGAAATGAAATTGGAACAGCTATATAAATTTTGTGGCTAACAGAGAAGGTCAAATGTTGAGTAGTGTATTCTGTGTTTGCAGTCCACACTCTGCAAGGCACAGGTTTGATCAAATACTCTTCCACTTGCCTGGACGAGCGCAGCTCAGACAACACTCAAGAAGCTCAACACCATCCAGGCTTGATCACCATTCCCCTAGCATCTTAAACACTGACTCCGTCCACCACCAGGACAAAAGTGTGCATCATCTACAAGAAGCAATGCAGAATTCTGGGAGTCATCTGGTAGATCAAGGGAAGCAAATTCATACAGGCACTGCCCCGTCCAAGTTTCTTTCTAAGTCACCCGTCAGTGACGAAAACTAAATTATCATTATTCATCATTGCAGGGTTAAAATTCTGGAAATCCCTTGTCAACAGCACCTGGCTGGGGACGTGGGTGACTGAGTAAATTTAAGGAGGAGATACAATTTTTATTTAGTAATGGGTTGAAGGGTTCTGGAAAGTGGATAGGAAAGTGGAGTTGAGGCCAAGATGAGATCAGCCATCATTGTATCAAATGGCAGAGCAGGCTCGAGAAGCTGAATTGTCGACTCTTGTGATCTTACATCTTCACTCCACACACACACGAACAGCAACAGCAGTTCAAGAAAAGTTCACCAACTCCTTTTCAAGCACAATTAAGGATAAGCGATAAATGGCACCCATTTCCTGAGTTCCTTTTTTTAAAAAGAAAACTGTCTTTACTTTCAATTTCATGTTCTCAGCTTCCACTCTATTCAATGAATTCAGTGGTGCCTACACATCACAACAGAAGTTCTCCTAATCAGTCAGTGAAATGAATCAAACAATGTTGTATTTCACAGAAGTCAAATTCCAGTACTGTACGCGGTTCTTTTGGGTATGAGAATATTCAATCTCAGTAACTTGGTACTTCCTTTGCAAGGCTGGGGATTTATGATCATTCAAGGGAAGGGGAGGCAAGTGTATGTTCACAGATACACAACATATTTTGCATTGGACAGCATGCTGCATTAACAGGAACATTATACATCCTGAATCCACGCCCAGTATAGTGTTTCAGCTCTCCTCCCCCCACAGTTTCAATATGCTCTTTTAGTTGCATTACATCACCTCCTGGATTTGACAATTACATCACATCACGATTGAAGCGAAGCACAGGTGCAGGTCAATGCCCTTGCCTCCAAAAGCTGGCAATAAATCATTTGGCTGCTAGGTCAGGGTACATTCTGGGGCTGAAAATTAGCTTGACTCCTTAATTGGAAACCTCTGCTGCTCCCACATAATACATGGATGACTGAATCGGCCAGGCGGCAGCCTATTAAATTATATCCTGGTGTTCAGTTAACCTGGAGGTGGCAACCTGATAGGTTACAAATTAAAGGAGTTTGTTGCTTTATATTTTTGGCTAAATGTCCACTGTTTTCATCAGTGTTCCTCAGTTTGGAGCTTGCTTTATAAAGAGCTAGGCAAATTGTAAATAATCAGCAGCGAGTTGTAAACATCCAAGTGTTTGTTTACTTAATCCCGCATTCGAAGGGTTTGGGACAGATATGGATGAAGAAACAGGAACAATTGTTCCAGCCAGACCAGAGCTCAATAATGTAAAGCAAAACTGAACCACGGTTCACAAGCATTACAACACAACACTAGTTACACAAACAGCCTCAGTCCAACTTTCTCATCAGTAACAGATTTCACACCTATATACATTACCAAATCAGAGTTTTGCAATTATAAGTATGATTAGTCTGAGTTCGTTGCTCACTAGGTTTATTTTAAAGTGATCACTCCCTGCTGGGGGAAATGGTTCCAAACATTTTAAGGGCACATTCTTCATGTATTGAGTACACAGAGTGATTTATGGCACAAATATTCTGTATGTGGAGGGAGGGAGCAACATGACAAGTAGTGTCGACAATGCAATGTCCATGTGGGATGGTAATTACAGCAAGAATGCTTCAAAAAGTATTTAATTAACTGTGAAATGCACTATGACATCCTGACCGTTATGAAAAGTGCTATATGAGCACAAGTCTTCCTTTTTAAGAACACAAAACCTGGGGAGTTTCCATGTTCGCCAACCCCCTTAATTTAGAAGTGCTGAGGCCAATAGTAGCACCATCTCCGCTGCCTTCAGATGAGCTAACATGTGAAACAGAAGTTCACATGGAATAACATGAACACACAAATATTATCTGACCCTTATGTTTATATACATTAAAAAGTAATGCCAGATATTTCAGTTATATCAACTTTATAAATGGAGGATGGACCTAAATTCAGGTGCAAACTAAACATAGCAAACAAAATAAAATTTGCAACCTTGCACGATGATTTATGAATGTTATAAATCAAGTATTGTCCTGACAAACTATGAATACTTTCCTTAAATACATGGGGGCGGCTTTTTTGTACTTCAGTTCCTTTTTAACACACAAAGGAAAAAATTACAAGAATGTATTTAACTAACAAGATCAGCTGGCTGGAAAGCTTTAATCCTGGTCTATAAATGATCCTTGCAAACTTAAGCTCAGTTCTTGACAAACAAGTTGTCTTTCCTGTCTCTGTGTCTTGTGAGTGTAAATCAAAATCAAAGTATCGCTAAGTGCACAGCAGCCTCATTAAACCCTCAATAACTGCACTCTGTTTCGATTGGCCTCCAAGGAAGAGAACCCAATACTAGGGTTGCAAAAAATAACTTCTTAACATTTAAAATAGTTGGCAGAAGAATAAGGGGCAATGATGAGGTTTTTTTCTGCAGCATGTTGTCAGGAGTTGCAGTGCGCTGCCTGAAAGGGCAATGAAAGCAGTTTTAAGAGTAACTTCCAAAATGAAATTGCATTTATATGGGGAAAGGAAGCACTTGCAAGGCTATGGGGAAGCAGCAATGGAATGGTACTAAGTAAATACATTTTCAAAGACGTAGTACTCATATGATGGGCCAAATGCACCCCTTCTGTGTTGTACTATGCCATCATATATTTTTTATACCGTCCAAACTAAAAAAAGGTAATTCAGGCACCCATTTACCCTGTGGAGTGCTGTGGGCTCTGTGGAGAACAATGTCTTCCCCGTTGTGACTATGGACCTCACATTTTTAAATTTAATGTTGATCTCATTCTTTGTGCACTTTCTGTGCAACAATAACATTGTGTTCCTCACTCTGTTCCAGTTCCCTAATGCACTTTGTCTGGTATGATCTGCATGCAAAACGAAACTTTTCACTCTACACGTGACAATAATAAATCAAATCAAAACTCAAAAACGACTGGCTATTTAAAACTCACGACTGACCAAAGGAGGGAGCAACGTCACAAAGCATAACAATGATTTGATAGAGATGCTACCCAAATCAAGTATCCTATTATGATAAAGAATATGCAGCTTGCCTCACAAGCCTGCCTGCTGCTTTTTTTGTTGAGGGGAGAGGTTAGAGCTCAACAATAGTACTTGGTTACAGCTGGTTCTAAGCCTGCTGTGAACTAGCTGGATGACATCATGCTGCAGTAGGCCCCATCTCTGTCTATCACTCTCGGGAGAACAGTGTGCTACTTCTATAGCCCTCTCAGTCGACAGCTCAACCACTTGTTATGCTCCATCAAACAAAAGCTTACCAGCCGTACATCTTCCAGCAACGACAATATCCACCACCACCCCCAACTCCCCCATCCAAAAAAAAACACTTGTCCAATTTTCTGACATCAGTCCAGGAGATGTGTTGCCATGGAACTGTTCCAATAAATCATTTCATCTGGAGCGCTTTTTTTTGGCTCGATTAGATAGCCAGCTTTTGGGATGCTAATATCATTCCTGAGGCATGACATCAGTGGCTCTGTGGTTTACGAGAACATGACCCAGGAAGGCAGAGGCAAGGGGCGTCCGTCTGTGTTCACCCATGGTGGGATATTTAAGTTTCGAGCTTAACATTTAAAACGAAAAGCTACCTCCTCTCCCTTTTGTTCCCAGCAGCAGTAAGGTACAAAGAGGGGATGTGTGATCATCATTGCTTCAACATGCTATTAGTCAACAGAGTGTCCTCTGCAGGGTGTACACTGTCATTACATAATTCACAAAGCATTCTCTCTCAGCTGTCACACTGTACTTTATGGATAAGATCACGTTAACTCTGGATTCCTTGTTTAAGCGTTTCCATTAACCCTTCACTCACTGTGACCATCCCAAGTCTGCTCACTCTCGCCTGCGGAGAAGGGAAGGATGCAGGAACAAGGGGCAGGGGCTAGAGCTCATACTAATACTGGCTCCCAGGTCATTCACGGTCTTGACCTCAGGACCCCTGCCTCTTATCTGTCAATGCCACTGCCACCACCCACCACCCCATCTCCTGACACCACAGCAGCAGAGGCCCTGCTCATGCTGACACACGGTGTATCAAAAAACAGATACATTACAGTCAGTGCAACTCGCTTCTGCTAGCAACTTCAGACATAAAGTTCGCCTTTTGTTTTAAGAATTAAACTTTTCAATACGCACCTCGGATTTCCCTTCCTTCTTTGATCCGTCTGACTCTGATCTTCAGTTTCATCTCCGTTTCATACATGCTCAAAGCAGCTACCGGGTTTTTAAATAAACGAAAGGGCAGATGCAATTCGGCAAGAGTCCAGAGCGGGGGGAAAGCCGGATCTTCGGATGGATGTGTGTGTGTCTCTCTCTCCTGTGTCTGCTCTGCTTTATCTATGTCTCTCTCCTCTGCCTCATACGTGTGTGTATATCTATGTGTATCTGTTGTATGTGTCTCTCCCCTGCGTGTATCTCATCTGTTCTATCTATCTCTCCTGTGTGTGTGTCTCCTGTGTTGTATCTATGTGTATGTGTGTGTGTGTGTGTCTCTCTCGCTCTCTCCTCCGGTGTGTGTGTGTGTGTGTGTGTGCAGACTCCAAGCCGTACTGCAGCAGGGCTACAGCACAATACTCTCTCCAGAGAGACAGAGACAGAGCCTTCCCAACTCATGGGAGAGGCGGTGTGGAGCTCCGCATTCCTGACTCACCGCGTAAATATGCGGGCCACCTTTCAGCCTCAGTAGGACGGCCTATGTGTTTTCGAAATGTATCTTTCCCGCTTGCGGGGAGGGGAGTTGGGACACAGTCGGAAGGAAAAGGTGCAGTTTCTGAGAGACTCCGGTTAAGATTTCCTGTGGGATTATTCAGTGCAATTCCACGCCCCCTTCTCCCCCCCTCCCCTCCTTTCAACTTCTCAACATATTGGGCTCTTCTTTCTGCGATTCTTTTTCCCCGTTGCTAAATTACGGTGGGAGGGAGTATTCCTTCTTTACTGAGGGGCTGCTGTGCAAAAGGAGGCTCTTCCGCGCAGGAACGGGGAGGGATTTGCAGCATTTAATGGCATACGACAGACGAGCGGTGCACTTAGCACACATATCGCCCCATTGTGCATTGTGTTCCCGGCAATGAATGGGACTCAGAGCAGGACACTTCCACGCTTCAACTGGTGCCCCCTCCCAGCACAAAGCAGGAGAGCAATTTCACTTCCATGACCTTTTCACCCTTTTGCTGTTTGTTATCTTGCAGCAAAGGTGTCTGTCAACAACAAGATTGTGGTTTAAGCCTGGACCGTGCTGCCATGCTGGGGTCAGCTTTGGTCGTTCGGGTCAGTTTTCGGTCTGTTCAGGGCAGTATTGCTCACTCAGCTTGTGAGCCCCCCCCCCCCGTTTAACTTTTCAGATAGCTCGAATTCAAATCAGCAAAGTGTTTCCCGTCCGCTCCCCCGAATGAAATAGGTGTTTATGTTGCCGTAAATAGCAGGATGGAGGGGGGGAAGGAAGGCATTAATCGCCTTTATGCAAGATTCTTCAGGATGCCTCAAAGCATCTTACAACCAATAAAGTACTTCTAATGTGCATCCACTGTGGCAACACAGGAAAGGATAAATGAGGTAACAATGGTTTTTAGTATCCCCGACCATTCCACTAATTACCAAACTTCCCCACTGTTTATATCCCTTATTCCATTAGCATGAAATCCGCCACACCGTCCTTCCCAGAGCTGTCGGTGCAGCGCAGAACCCGAAGCTGTAGTTTAACAGGAGACTCAAGACAAATGTTCATTTCTGTCAATGTATCTGACCAGCTACACTGCTGGTGTGACTGCCTGTCCTATTACATCTCCCGCTATGTCAAAAATGCCTTTAAGAGGCATGATATCACCAGCATGTGACCTGAGGGTATAAAGGTCTCAGAATCCAGCTTAACTGGGGCCACTTGAAGCATGGCATGTTGAGTGTGATGTTTCTGTTTGTAACTGAATAGCATAATATTAGTCCAGACACTGACTGTAATATGTATATATTAGGAGCTGTAATAAACAGCTGTTTAAGACTTTTTGTGTTGTTATCCACATCTAATGCTTAAAGCAATGGAAATGAACACAAGCATTGCTGTTCCAGGAACAAATACCCTACTGGGGGCAAATCCCAGATCCTGGTGCAGTTCAACCTTCAGGCCTGGAATCTAGAGGTAGCCAAGAGATAGTCGTGCTAACCTCTTGGCCAGTAATAAAGATGCTTGCTTACAGATCTTGACATGCAGCTTAGCCTGGAGCCCTGAACACAAATGAGACCCAAATGGGGAATGTGGCTATTCTGTAAAAGATATTGATAAACCCATTTTTTAAAAAACCTGGTTAGCGAGTGGACTGGCAGCTGCGATTGCTACATTCCTTCCCCTGTGCCGATCCATTGTGATACAAGCTCAGCTCCAACTTATTCAGGATGAGGTACCCCCACCTTTCCCAGATCATCAGCGACAAATGTGCCCACAGTGGTCCTCAAAATTCGTGACACAATTATTTCTGTTGCGCTGCCCTGAAGGACACAATGTGGTGATAACACTATTCCCGAATGGTTGGACAGCTCACACCCAGACCCCCCCAACTTTATTAAATGTATTGTTTATGTTAACAGGGAGAGAAATACACTGCCTGAAGGAGTAGGGAAGCGAATTCAATTGTAAATTTCAGAAAGAATTGGATATGGAGTTGAAAAAGAACAAAATGTAAGGCTTTGGGTCAAATAGTGGAGAATGGAACTAGCTGGAGAGCTTTTTAAAAGAGCAAACACAGTCTCTCTGGACTAAATAGTCTCTTTCAGTGTTATAAGATTCGTGGTTGTTGGATGGTGAACACTCTGATTTGACATTTCGTGTCAGTCAGAGATCTGTTTTTTTTAAGAGTGCATTTGTATTAATTATGTTGCATGACCTAACTGTGATCCAGCATATGAATGGAGCCAGTTATAAAAGCAGCAAAAGTAAGACAGCCAATTTTTTGATCACTGGTATTGATCACTAATCTTGAGCACTTCATGAACAGAAGGGAAACAGACACTGAATTAGTGTGGCATTGTGGAAGATTCAGCGTCTGTTTTCTGTACAGAGGTATGGGCATTAGATTCGGATCATTGTGTTAACATTTAATAATAAGTAAAACTGTCAAAATGTTTGCCCAGCACGTAGCAAACAGTAAATTTAACTTAGAGCTCTGAATGATTCACTCCCTGATTTCTCCCGTCAGCGCAATATGATGGTGCTATGAATGTTATAATTAGCATTCGTTTGGACTAAGAGGAGACAGGAATCAGTTAGGATCCCTTCCCCTGAACATAATGCATTAATTCCAACAGATGCACAGTGAGACGTGGACAGGTCAGGCTTCAGCATGTAGTGTCCTTGAGACCCTGAGGGAAAATGAAGAGGGTGGATCCTGTCACCTAATTCCCTGAGCAGACTGTCCAAGTCATTTGGCAGAATCCCTCATTGCCAGAACTTTCACCAAGACATCGCTTGGCTGCTGGTGAGAAGGGCACTATCTGGGAGATCCTTCATGTATGCCCAGTCTGTCTGCGTCACCGCACTCTGCCCTCGAAGCAGCTGTGGGGGCGGTAGAGATTGTCACACCACTCCTGTTGGAATGTGCCTTTGCAAAGGAAGTCTGGACAGAGATGCAGTGGATTTAGTTGAGGTTCATTCCGAGCAGCTCCGTGTTCTACGGTCTGTTTCTCAGGATGCACACTGAGTCAAACATCAACTGCCCCTGGAGGACCATCAATGCAGTGAAAGACTCTCTTTGATCTGCCCGAAACGTGTTGGTCTTCCAGAGCAAGGAGTGGACCTCGACTGTGTGTTGCTGTTACATTCCAAGGTCCAGGACTATGTGCTGATGGACACACTAAAGCACGGGGCAGCGTCTGCCAAGGCACAGTGGGGAAAGACCACTGTCTGAAGGTAAATGGGAGTCTGTTCAGGTATCGCACTTCCCAGTGCCTCAAATACATGTAAATATTAGTATTGTATGTATAAGAGATGTCTTTGGTTGTTTTGGAAGCATTAGCTTCGAAAGCTGGTGCTTCCAAATAAAACTGTTGGAATATAACCTGGTGTTGTGTGATTTTTAACTTTGTCCACCCCAGTCCAACACCGGCACCTCCAAGTTTTGTTTATTGGATCAAGTCAAAGTTCAACGCTTTGTTTGTTTACTTGATATACACCTGTACTGAACTCAGTGTGGACCTGTTGAGCTGAAGGGCCTGTTTCCACACTGTAGGAATTCTGTGACACTATGAACTACATTTGTGACTACATATTATATATACACACAAAGAGAGCCTTTTATGAATAAAGTATATTTTTGAAAGGTAAAGGAGACATTGTCAGATCAGGCACAATTGTGATTGATTGGGATTGTATTCATTGGAGTTTAGAAGATTAAGGGGAGATCTAATAGAAACATACAAGATAATGCATGGCTTGGAGAGGGTGGACGCTAGGAAATTGTTTCCATTAGGTGAGGAGACTAGGACCCGTGGACACAGCCTTAGAATTAGAGGGGGTAAATTCAGAACAGAAATGCGGAGACATTTCTTCAGCCAGTGAGTGGTGGGCCTGTGGAATTCATTGCCGCAGAGTGCAGTGGAGGCCGGGACGCTAAATGTCTTCAAGGCAGAGATTGATAAATTCTTGATGTCACAAGGAATTAAGGGCTACGGGGAGAATGTGGAGAATTTGGAGTTGAAATGCCCATCAGCCATGATTGAATGGCGGAGTGGACTCGATGGGCCGAATGGCCTTACTTCCGCTCCTATGTCTTATGGTCTTATGGTCCCAATAGTCAAATTGTCTGCCATTCTTCACTGCCAAGAGCTCATCTGTGAATGATGAGCCTTACAGAACAAGATCAGAACCGGGTGCTTGTTGAAATCACTCCATCGGTGAGGAGTTAATGACTTTGGTGCAGGGAAGCAAGGGAGTCAGGCAAAAAAAAGCAACTAAAAATAGACCAAGGAGAATGCAGTGTTTATTTAAAGCTCTCTTGTTTCATTGACCACCTGAAGCGGTAGTTCAGGGTAGGAAATGACAATGTCCAGGTGCTTATTTTCAATATAAGCTTGGCACTCTTCAAAAAAGACAAACTATTTGCAAAATAGCAGCCTTCCCCGATACCCTCACCCCTCCTCCCATTTCCACAGAAACCCCAGGGGTGCCATTTACAATTTGACCACTACTAAACACATTTCCTTTCCAGACTAACTCACACATTTTATCGGCATTTCGTCACCTGCACTTGAAACACATTTTGCCCTCAGAAGGAAATGTGTTCTTTTTCTGCTTTTCATGTTTTCGCAACCGCCAGACATCATCATCATTGCCATCATCATGATTGTTTACCTCCCCTTCTCCCAGAGAGCAAGATTGAGAAGTTAGCTCCAGCCAGCATTCCAGCATAGTTTTCCTCCACTTCCTTATAAATTTGTTCCTTGTCAAGATTTTTTTTAAAGCCTTTCCAGGCCTGCTGCAGTGTAAGTGTTCTGGGAATACAGCCAGTTCCCTGTCCCAACCACCAGCGCTAGTCTGGGTGGGAACATTTCATTGACGACATTTCGGGATTTTTTTTCTTTCCTTGCATTTTTGTGAGAGAGCTGGCTGGCCAAATTTAGAATCATGTCGAAAGGGAAAAAACTCAGTCATCGTCTTGGAAATGTGTACTTATAATGCGGTGACCTCATGGGTTATGCAAGAACCCAGCTAATGGTCAGGAGATAAAAATGCTAAAATGGGTCACAGCAGCTGAAGGCTGTTTAAGGTTAGCCCAGCAAAAGTTGTTAAAATGAAGCTTATCTGGCAGCATTTAATCGCGGCTTAATTAGATCGTTCAATAGGTTTCCGTTTAATCTTTTTTCCCTTTTTTAACTTTGAGAACTATAATGTACACACTCCCACTGCTTCCACCCTCTCTCCAAGTCTGCTTTAACTTGATGTGCTGTGCTGTTCCAGCAATAAAGTTTTAACTTGATCCAGCCTCCTGCACTGGTCCTGGGATGATGGAGCACTCAGGTTGACCTTCGTGTTACCTAGGCAACAAACAACAAAGCAAGTGCCCCTTCAGGATGTGGCTAACCTAAAGGACTTGCATTTTTATAGCACCTTTTGCAGTGTAGTCATTGTTGCAGTATAGGAAATGTGGCAGTCACTTTGCACACAGCCTCATTCCGAAAGCTTGCACTTTCTAATAAACCTTTTGGACTGTAACCTGGTGTCCTGTGATTTTTTTAACAAATAACCTGACCAAACCTCTTTTCTCGGGGTACTGATGCTACAGGCTGGAACATGGAGGACAACTTCCCTGCTCTTCTTCACACAATACTGTGGGTTTTCTCTAACATCCTCCTGAAGAGCAGCTGGAGTCTCAAACTAATCTCATCCAATAGATGTCACATCGGACTGTGTGGCACCTCCTCAGCACTGCAATGGATCCACAAGCTGGACATACACCCAAGCCATTCTCAGAGGTAACTGATGAGTAAAAAGGAACATGATCCAAACAAACTAAACAAAGCTTGATTAAAGCAGAAAATGTCCCATCAGCAGCAATAAATGTGGTGATCAGTCTCTACAAGATTGGTCGCGAATCCTCCTGCACTACAAAGGAATAACTTCTCAGCTTCTTTGGTTTTCCAGGCCTTACGCCAAGCGGCAATACAGCGATCACTTTGAGGGGCTGAGCAGCTTGCTCACACATTTCCTCTTCCTTAAAGCAGAAGTTTAGGGATACTGGGAATGATCACAGCCTCTGTCAACATTGAGCAGCCAGTGAAATACACAGAGACTAGAAATCTGAAAAGTCTCACCTCTCCAGGAAATAATGAACCAGTGTGAGCTGGCCTCAATGCGTCAGTATGAGCTGGGCTCAGTGTAAGCAGGGCTCAGTGTGAGCTGGGCTCAGTGCGAGTGGGATGAGTGTAAGCTGGGATGAGTGTGAGTGGGAAGAGTGTGAGCTGGGCTCAGTACAAGTGGGATGAGTGTGAGCTGGGCTCAGTGTGAGCGGGAAGAGTGTGAGTTGGGCTCAGTGTGGCAGCGTGAGCTGGGATCAGTGCGAGCTGGGATGAGTGTGAGCTGGGATCAGTGTGAGCTGGGATCAATGTGAGCTGGGATCAATGCGAGCTGAGATGAGTGTCAGCTGGGTTCAGTGTGAGTGGGAAGAGTGTGAGCTGGGCTCAGTGCGAGTGGGATGAGTGTAAGCTGGGATGAGTGTGAGCGGGAAGAGTGTGAGCTGGGCTCAGTACAAGTGGGATGAGTGTGAGCTGGGCTCAGTGTGGCAGCGTGAGCTGGGATCAGTGCGAGCTGGGATGAGTGTGAGCTGGGATGAGTGTGAGCTGGGATCAGTGCGAGCTGGGATGAGTGAGAGCTGGGCTCAGTGTGAGCTGGGATAAGTGTGAGCTGGGATGAATGTGAGCTGGGCTCAGTGTGAGCTGGGATCAGTGCGAGCTGGGATCAGTGTGAGCTGGGATCAGTGTGAGCTGGGATCAGTGTGAGCTGGGATCAATGTGAGCTGGGATCAATGCGAGCTGAGATGAGTGTCAGCTGGGTTCAGTGTGAGTGGGAAGAGTGTGAGCTGGGCTCAGTGCGAGTGGGATGAGTGTGAGCTGGGCTCAGTGTGAGCTGGGCTCAGTGCGAGTGGGATGAGTGTGAGCTGGGCTCAGTGTGGCAGTGTGAGTTGGGTTCAGTGTGAACTGGGATGAGTGTGAGCTGGGATGAGTGTGAGCTGGGCTCAGTGCGAGCTGGGATGAGTGTGAGCTGGGCTCAGTGCGAGTGGGATGAGTGTAAGCTGGGATGAGTGTGAGCTGGGATCAGTGCGAGCTGGATGAACGTGCCAGAGACTGATTCAGAAAGCCCAAATCAAGTCTGAGCATACATAGTGGTCAACCACCCTAAAATCAAAGCATTTCTCTATATCTGTACTTCACACCTCTGTTTAGTATATAAAGTACAGTAGTTCCAATTACATCCCACTCAGGAACACTGTAGGATCTCACAATCCTACATTATAGCAGCAACTATGCATCACTAAGTACTTTGTCTTAGCCGTTTAGGTGTGTACTGAGGTATCAATAGGCACTATATAAATACAACTTCGTCATTTTTAAATTTGGTGAATTGATAGCACTCAGTCAGGCTTCCTTCTGACCATTATAAATCTGTAAGAATAAGCTTCATCTTTCTCCAATCTTCTATTGTTTCTAGCTGGAATGACACTGTTTCTAGTCCATACCATCGAGTTGTTGACTCAGTCCTCAGGTGAATGCTTTTCAGCATTGTCAGAATGAGCACCAACCATGATTCAGTCAGATTTGAGCTGACTAGACCTCACTTCCTGAATGCAGTGATTGATGGCAATGGGATGACTTGAAGATCAGAAATTCAGTCTCTCTGCTTCAACATTTCAACAACAAGACTAAAACTTAGCGGACGGCAAGAAGTTGATGCCAAGACTGATATCGTAATGGAGACTCTGGGAGGATGTCACTGGCTTTGTGCCCTCAAGCTCCATACATCATAAGAAATGATTCATTGCTTTCTCACTAATGATTCATTGTGTGCTCTTCCTGTCAATGAATTGTATGAGTAACGTCACCTTGGATTTAACTACAACCAGAGCGATGTTTCTGGGGAAATGTTTAGTAAAAAGAATAACAGGGGGATTGTTTTTAACATGGTAACTGACTGATTGCCAAGCAATTGTGCTTCACACTTTTTCTGCACGGCAAATTCTTTGAGGACTTTAATTAGCAATAAATATGAGATCACATGCATGAGCCATAGTGGGAGAGAGAGGGAGAGAAATCCATAAAGTAGACTGGGGTAAACTTTGGGTCAGGTGTCCCATTCTCACTGTTGGCTCAGAAAAGCATGGGTTTGAGAGCCACAATGGAGACAATGAATGGGTAGTCCAGGCAGACAGTACAATATTTAGGGAGTGCTACTCTGAAGGTGTTCAAATATTACGTTTTATAGAACAGTACAGCACAGGAATGGGTCCATCGGCCCACGACATTTTGATAATCCTGACGCCAAATTAAACTAATCTCTTCTGCCTATCCTTGGTCCATATCCTCCCCCCCCTTCCTTGCATATTTGTGTGCTTATCTAAAAGTCCCCTAAATAACCCTATCGTACCTGCCTCCATCACCACCCCAGCAGCACCTTCCAGACACCTGCCACTCCCTGTTTAAAATCTTACCCCTCGCATCTCCTTTGAAATGTCCCCCTGTTGCTAATATCAGACATTTCAACTCAAGGGAAAAAAAGGTTTTCCTGTCAACCCTGTCTACGCATCTCTTAATTTTGTGGACTTCTACCAAGTTTTCCCTCAGTCTCTACTGCTCCACCATCAGGTTGTGTTCTGAGGAAGAGGGTCACTTGACCCAAAATGTCTGATTTCTCTCCACAGATGCTGCCAGACCTGCTGAGCTTTTCCAGCAATTTCTGTTTTAACATCCTGGTGAACCTCTTCTGCATCCTCTCCAAAGCCTCCATGTCCTTCCTGTAATGTGGCAACCAGAACAAAATATAATACTCTAACCAAAGTCTTATAAAGCTGCAACATGATATCTTGACTCTTGCACTCAATGCTCTGACCAATAAAGGCAAGCATGCCATACACCTTCTCTTCCATTCTGCCCACTTGTGTGGCCCTACCTACTTTCGCTGCAAGCTGATTTCCATTTCCTCAAGATTCACACCTCTGTTCCCTGAAGCCAGCCACACGGCTACGCACAATCCCACAAAGCTGTCTTTATACTGAACCTAAATGTTGTATTAGTGATCTTGGGATCCTACCTTGCCACTTCATTCAGGAAGCATACCCACGGTGCTACTCAGCCTTGGTGGTCAGCAAAATAGCTTTGTTTCTCATCTTGAATATTTCTAGACACAGTCCACGGTGTTCAAAGAAACGTGCAGGCAATTCTTCCAGAATGCGATGGTTGTGTTCCTGGGCGACCCTGTGCTACACAAAAATTGCACAATGCAAACAACACTTGAAGTGTTGGCGATCTAGTTGTGTTATAGCCAACACACACTTTAAAAGATCGTGCTTTAGAAACAGCATTCCCTATTCACCCAATCGCATTACAACCAATTGGTGTTAACATAAGACACGTTATAGTAGAACTACGTGTACTGTTTTTTTTAAAAATCAGAGTATAGAACCCCAAACTCCCCCACCCCCATCATTTTTCTCCCTCTCCCAAGTTGCTTGTTGTGTTTTCCAGGAGATTAATCTTTTGATTCCTGTAGAGTGCAGTGAAATGCTGGAGTGGTCGCAAGCTGGGCTGGTCTTGAAATGAGTAGGGTAAGGTTTGTCTTACTGCTATGAAACAAGTTGAAATCACACTGCTGGAATAGGCAGAGCCATAGCTCGTGAAAAAGGAGTCATCCTGGGAAGAAAGTCAAGAGCTACTGATGATCCCATTTGGACGCCAAAGTGAATGAATACAAAGGTCAATGGGGCACAGAGATAGTTTTTTAAAGTAAAATCACCATATGCTACAACATCCTAGTTTACACAATTGACTTGTTGGTAAAGGGGTATGGCCAACTCTTGAGATAGTAGTATAACTTGCAGTCCGGTTCAGCTCAGATAGCATATTCTATCAACATAGCACACAAGCTTGACATTTTCAGTACAATAACTGAGGGAATGCTGCAATGCCATTGTTGCGATGTGAAACTGAGTTCACGCGTTGTAAGGAAGCGGATATAGAAGAACTGGATTTGATGAAGCTGATGGAGGTTTCACCCACCCATTTGAGAGCTACATTCCCTCTTTTAGGAATGAATTAAATGCCTCTCGACACTTAACAAATCATTTCTGAGATCAAAGGTGTTCCACCTAGCAAGAGTTCCCAACCAAGCTCTTTGCATTGCAGCAGCTCCAGGCAGGCAATATGCATCCAGACCAGGCTTACTGTACTCAAGCCACAGGTGAGCGATGGGGCTAGAAGGGTTTCAGGGGAATTATTGGCTGCAAGGACAAGAGATGGCTCTTAGCAACCCCATCCCCTCTCCCTTCCCCGCAATCAGTCACTGAGTGCTTCTGAGTGAGGCCTCTCCATTGACCCCATCACATGGATTTGCTTCTCTTGTTCCCCACACAGTGAGCTTCCCCACCATCCATTGCTGAGTTAATACCAATGGTGACTGAATGAGGCTCGTCGGTGCGGATCAAATGCCCCACTTAGGGGCCTCATTGTCCATGGGACAGAAAGGCTGTCCGGAGGCCATCCCACCATAACGTTGATTTGGGGTGGAAGTGGGACAGCAGTGGGGCTTCCACCTGCTACCTCCACCCAACCAACAACCAAAATAGCCACTTTGAATTAGAATTACGTTTATTGTCATATGTACTCGAGTTGCAAAAGAACAGGAGTACAGCTTAAAGTGTGCAGTGTCGCCAACACAGGGCATCATCTTAGGGAAAAAGTACTTTAGGAACAACAAAATAGAAGAAATAAAGAAAAAAATACACTAAATTCTAGATATACATAGTATAAGTTAGGAAAATAAGAAACAAAGCCAAAAAGATAGACATTACATTCTTTCTATAAGGGTTCCTGTGCTCTAACTGGGAGCCACTTGCCAAAGCCTCCTTGGGGATCAAATTCTGTCCATTCCAACTATCCAGAGATAAGATAGGTAACCTCCCAGTGGTCTGATTATCATTCATCCCTTGTTCAGCACCAAAAATAGCTGAAGTAAACACCATCCCATTAGCTCTGTGAGGCCTTGCCTTCTATACAATTTAGTCTCAAGACAAGGGAATGCTGGAAGGAGAGGCATACAGAAGTCATTTCTAGTTATCCCACTCAGCTCAGTGCAGGTATGAGTTCAAGTATGATGCTGTGTGCCTGGAACTACACATAAGGTCACAACACAGAAAGAAAGTGGATTTCCTTCTCGATAAAACCAGTTTTTTTAAAAACTCATTCAAGGGATGAGGGTGGCACAGGCTAGGCTAGCATTTATTGCCCATCTCTAATTGCCTTGAGGGCAGTTAAGAGTCAACCGATTGCTGTGGGTCTCAAGTCACATGTAGGCTAGATCAGGTAAGAACAGCAGTTTCCTTCCCTAAATAGCATTAGTGAACCAGATGGTGTTTTTCTGACAATAGATTCATGGTCGTCACTAGACCCTTAATTCCAGATTTTTTCTATTAACTTCAAATTCCATAATCTGCCACATCAGGATTTGAACCTAGGTTCACAGATCAACAGCCCAGTGACAATACCATGAGGCCATTGCCTCCCTCCATACCATCTGACAGTCTGACAGCCTCACAGCCTCATGGTCATTTTTACTTGTTTTTTTTTAATAGCTCCAGATGTTTTGAACTGGGTTTCAATACTTAAGCAGCTCTAGAATATCGATGTAGTCTCCATTTGTTTGGCCCTAGTCTCTACAAAGCCAACAATAATGGCATTTCAAAGAATACTTACTGGTATGTGAAGGCATGCTGAGGGTACAAGAACTTTCTAAATCAAAACAAGCTTTTATTTTTTAATGCAGCATGTTTAAATTGACTGCCGGATGCTAACATATCTAGCCTTCTCAGACATATCTAGCCTGCCCAAAAGAACACTTGTAAAGGAATAAAACAAGTAAACAAAACAAATAACTGGCGCATCACCACATGCAAGCCCATGGTATGTTTAGTATTGACAGTGGCTCCAGACAGGTTGGTCTGTGTATTGAAAGAAAATTGGGTCAACAAGTTACAATGACAGCAATCGCTGCACAAAGTCTACATTTTCTGATGTTATTTTTCCACTGTACAATCTTATAGCTGATCAAAGGTTCTGCCAGGGAGCAGGATGGTCAAACAGCTTTCTGGAGAGTCTGTTTCTCTTTCCTTACATGTCTGTAAGGATGTCAGTATAAGTGTGCTGCACTATTTTTTAATTCAATTGTGGGACATGGGCTTCACTACCTGGCCAAAAGTTATTGCCCGTCTTTAGTTGCCCTTCAGAAAGTGGTGGTGAGCTGCCATCTTGAATCACTGCAATCCCATGTGCTGTACGTAGATCCACAATGCTCTTAAGAGAGGGAATTCCAGGATTTTGACCTAATGTTAGTGAAGGAACAGCGATATATTCCCACTTTGTGGCTTGGAGGGGAGCTTACAGATGGTGGAGTTCCCATGTATCTGCTGCCCTTGTCCTTCTAGATGGAAGTGGCCATGGGTTTGGAAGGCGCTCTCTAAGGACCTTTGGTGAATTTCTGCAGTGCATCTTGTAGGTGGTAAACGCTGGGTAACACCAACCCAAATGACATTTCAACATCTTGTTTAGCATTCTGCCAACCACTTATTGGCATGGCCACCAGCACTGTGGGCTATAGATAATAGCCTGTGTGTTGATCCACTCAAGAGACGAGATAAGAATCCGACAATTTGTACCCTGGTTTAAAAGCGACTATTAATTTTTTAAAGACAAAATGAAAGCATACAGGTCATTTTTTTGTCTCCTAAAATCAAGAAGTCAATGCATTCTATACAGAATGGTCACAGTGAAACAGTTAATACTTCATAATGTTCACACACACCAAAAAGTAAATGAATATTTCCCTTTAATTGAAAGAAACATAACATTGACAAGAAGACAGCAGCAAGGGATGAGATCCTGTTTCTTGGGACAGGGCAAGTCAGTGCCGAACAAAGCCTGTGTACTTCACAGAGAGGAAATGAGTGTCACACAGCATTCTGAAAATGGAGAGGAGTAATCAGAGGCCGCTGACTTCCTGCAGTTTACTGTCCTTGTAATGGAAGCAACAGCCTTCACTGCTGACTGTTCCTGGCAGCCTTCACAGGTTTCTCGTCTGCTAATCCAGTTTGAGTGCTAGCTGCTTCCTGTTGTGCACTTCTGTAGAAGTTCAGGCAGCACCAACAATCTCCTCGTTCCCATTTCACAGACGTCAGTGCGAGCCGCCATGGCTAGGCAGTCCCATAAAAACTCAAGAGGATATCAGATTGTAAAACAATTCACCTCCTCGACATGCAACTAACAACTGGATTTCAAGAAAGGCTTCTCAGAAGTAAATTATCTCACCCACCAAAAATAACTCCAATGGGAAAGACGAGAGATAACACCCGGAAAAACAGAATTCAGCAAACTTATTTCTCACTGCGCTTACCAGAATATAGTCGATTTGTGACAAACACAGCCGAAAAGGCAATTCTTAACCCATGCCTTTATAGGTGAGTAGGGTGTAGTTACGGCTCTTGTACTAAAGAGATGTGGAGGAGGCCGAGATTAGGGTATTGAGTTCGATGATCAGCCATGATCTTATTGAATGGGGGAGCAAGCTTGAGGGGTCGAATGGCCTACTCCTGCTCCTATATTCCATATTTCATTCGAGAAAATTGGAAACTCGGCTCTTCAGGGAATGGAGATAAGGCAGCAGCAGGGCAGGGGGATATATCAGGGTCCAGTAACTTGGGACCAGGGCTGAAGCGAGCCAGAGATTCTCAGGATGGGGGTAAGAGGCCCAAATCAGCACAGGGAATTGTAACTTATGTTCCTGCTGCCCAGCCATACAGTAAGCACAGCATCCACTCTATAGCATAGGGCTCTTGTAGCATGGCGGTAATATCCCTACCTCTGCGCCAAGAGGTCCTACCTGCTCCAGAGGTGTGTCATAATACATCTAAACAATACATTAAAAAGATCTTTTTTTATTTCAAAAATATACATCATTCATGGATAAAAAACATACAAAGTCACTAAAGCAGTTCGGTTCTGTACAGAAGAAAACAAACAAACAGTGGATCTTGACTCCATGCAACAAACAAGCCAAAGGCATCTCTTACTTGTGTAAGATTATACTTTACATGTAATTGAGGCACCAGGAGGATCCAATAACTGAATAGAGCAGTGGTCTTTCCTCAGATACTCTGTAACGAGAGCCACTAGACTGTGATCAAGAGCAAGAAGGTAAGTTTCTCCTTCCAATTAAGGGCTACACATTAGAATTGTCATGACTTTCGGCTTGATTCTCAGTTGCTTGCATGAAGCACATTTGGTATGAGCATGTTTTTGAAAATAACTCACCTGGATGGCAAGCCAGAGGACCTGCTCTATTTTCAAACCCAGCATACGGGCTGGGAGGAGTGAGGAACCCACCTAACTTCAAATACCGCTCCTTGGGGAGCTTGCTGATGGGCTGGAGAGGGCCAAAAGCAGCTTTCAAATCGAAAACCCAAACAGCCTGCTGGACCTCCATCGGATACATAGCAGGAGCGATCAAGTCATGCTGATGCTGAAGGATGCTTTGTTGTCAGGAAAAGTTATTCAGTCAGATTGGCTTCACTGTTTGGCCACCTCACTGTGGTGTTGAGCTACTGACTCTATGATCTTCTGATTCCTCTACTCTGCAAGGTAATGCCAAGACCAGCCTACTGTTGTCTTTGAAGATTGTACTCAGGTGTTAGTACCGACCTCCTGACAGCACTTGATGCCATTAAATGGGTACCAAACTCACCTCTGGTCTGACTTGGTTAACCTGCATTAGAAGATAGTGTTGCATTAGCGACAGAAACATAGCATTTGACCAGGATCTGGAAACGATCTAGTGCCTGGATTGAAAGTTAAGCCCCTTGTTTTGCTGACCCCTCAGAGACTGACTGACAAAATGAAACATGGAGGTTTCTACTGACCTGTGAGCCTCAATACCACACTGCGTAGTCTGAATTGTTAAAAACAAGCTCCAGTGCTGGCTCAGAAATTAGTACAATCACTGTGGTCCATTCATATGTGGTCCTCTCACACAGAAACAACAGTTATTCCTTTTTTTCCTTCCCCAAGCAGGAAAGTATTTTAACTTCTTATACCACCCAGGCACTGAGTGACAAATCTCTCAGTATACACAGTAATTACAGACTAATGGGCAAAACGAAAACGAGACCCCTGCTTGCCTGGTTTGCAGTGACTCGGTTTATTTTAACAGCGTCTATAAAGCACAAGCTGGAGAAAGAACATGATTCCATTACTTTCAGTGGGAACACTGACTGAAATAATTAACCTCCGAAGGGCCACTGATTGCGCACAGAAAGCTTTAGGCAACTCTTTCTTGTTTTCAAATCCGCAACAGAAATGACATGGCTGTGTTGAAATGTATTAAGGAAGCTGTGAGTGAAATTATAACACTCCAAATAATACATAGGTATTTCCCTTCAAAGTTATAAAGACATTGATTGACTAACTAAGAAGAAATTGTTCCCATGGTCAGGAGATTTGGTAACTGGGAGACACAGACTTAAGAAGAATTTAAGAGGAATTCTTTTTACACATCTTTCTATTTGGAATGAACTGTCTGAAATAGTGGTGGAAACAGATTTAGGAGTAACTTAGGGAAGGAAATACTGTTGAGAAAGATTAATCTCCTCATTCCCTATAGCCTGTCCATCATCTACAAATAGGATTGATGGCATGCTCCCCATTTGTCTGAATGAGTGTAGCTCTGACAACACTCAGGATGCTTGACACTAGCTAAGACAAAGCGGCTTGTTTTACTGGCATCCCATGTCTTCAATAGTCAGTCTCTTCACCACCAATGCAGTGGCAGTAGTGTGTACAATCTGCAAGATGCACCACAGCAATTCAGCAAGCCTTCCTCAACGGCACCTTCTAAATCCATGGCCACTACAGCTCAGCAGGACAAGGGCAGCAGACAAATAGGAACACCACTAACCCCAAGAGTCCTTTGATCCACACACCATCCTGACTTGGAACTATATCACTGTTTCCTATCTATGACTGGGTCAAAACTTAGATACACCTAAACCCCGAGTGGTTCAAAAAGGCAATCCACCATCATCTTCGTAAGGACCCTTAGGGATGGGAAACAAATGCTGGACTAATCAGTGATGCCCACATCACGTGATAGAAAAAATGTCATATCAATTTAAAGGATTGCAAAGAAAGAACAAGGGAGTGGAATTTACTGGAAGAGTTTTCAAAGAACTGGCACAAGTCTCGATAGGATGATTGCGTTCCTGTGCTATATGATTGTATTACTTTTCTACTTTTGACCCTCCAAAAATAGCCTAATGAAATCATTTTATCTGGATGGCTGCATGGGTTTATTAAAGAGGGAACTTACACAACCTCAGGATATCTCATACTATTTTATAGCCAATGACAAGTGTGAAGTCAGTAATGTAGGAAACATGGAAGCCAATTTGTGCATAGCAAGCTCTCACAAGCAGCATAAATTGTTTAATGAGGTTTATTTATAAACTATTTTTGGCCAGCTCACTTGGCTAGAACTCCCCTGTTTATCTTTAAAAAATAACCCTGGGATCGTTTATGTCCATCTGAGAAGGTAAGACAGGACTTGCAGTTTAACACCTTGTCTGGAAGATGAAGCATCTGACAATCTGGCACTCCCTCAGCACTGCACTGAAACGTCAACCAATACATTAAAGTTTCTGGGACTCAAACACATGATGGTAATATTACTGGACTAATCAGGCTAAATGCTGAGGGGTCACTGGTTCAAATCCAATCACTGCAGTTGATGGAATTTAAATCCAATTAATGAATTAGAAACATAAGGTAGTGGCAACCACAGAAACAATGATCAATTATTGTGTTAAAAACCCATCTGATTCACTTTAAGGCAGGAGATCAGTTAACGTTACCTATGTCTGACCAGAATGTGACTTCAGACTCACACAATACAGTTGACACTTAACTGCCCTCTAAAATGGATCAGTGAAGCACCTCAGTTCAGGGGTAGTTAGGGACTGGCAATGCATACTGCCCTTGGCAGTGACGCCCACTTCCCAACAAAAATGAACAAGAGAGCTAAGAGTGCTCCCACTGAAAACCAAAGCATAAAATGCACACTGAACAGGACTTATTCATCTTCCTGATTCTATCTGGAATTTAACATTCAATCTTATGTGCAGCATTTTAACAGGCCATAATTCCTTCTTCACAATTAATTACATTCTACTTTACAGAACTGCAATACACTAAACCCTTCAACAATTATTGTGATTGTATAATATTCCAGCTCCAGCCGTTGTGCAGAAAACTAAGGCCTCAATTTATGGGACACAGTGTTCCCTGCAGTCATTAGTTAGCAGGGTTCGGAAGGGTGAGAAAGCCCTGCTATTTTATTTGAGCCCTCTCCCCACGCCCTTAAAGTATACCAACTGAAAGGAGGTGGGGGAGCCAGATAAATCCAGCCCTAACACTAAATTCAATCATTCTCAGTGTACAAATCCAGTGCATCAAATTGATTTCTGCTTTACACTCACTGTGCAGAATTCTTGTGGCTGTCTCACAAGCTGCCACTCATGTGGGAGAAGGGTTGTGAAGAGCATATCTTTTCATTTTGCTGTATTTCTGATTGGGGACTGAAATGGGAAAAGAACTGCTTTAAAAATTAAGTACTGCTGCAATTTTTGAAACTAGTAATCCGGCACTCATTTTAAGCATTGTTTACGTAGCTGCTGCTTTAAGCAGGAGTTGATGGTTTGACACGAGCTGGAACCAAAGGGCTTTGTACAAATGGAAATTCATCTGGCAACAACTGGTACTGACCAGTAATCGATAACAAAGACCTTCTGCCTGCCAACAACAATGTGATTGGTTTCCAGGTAGCAGAACAACTTGTCACTGTAAGCAAGGTAGGGAGGAGCTGTCAGATCTTCTCAGGCTCAGAGCTGTCTCAGATTTTACAGTAAAGAATATTTAAAGCCTGAGGAAAGCTAATTATTTATCCTACAGAGGTTGCTGAAATATGAGAGTTTTAATTAACGAATCAGAGACTTTTACAAGTGTGAACAAGTCACCATGTTCACAAGTCACCGGTTTGTATCTTCTACAAACAAGTGTAAGCATCCAGAGAAGGAAGATGCAGAAACAGTGTTCCGATCCATCTTAACAAATCCTGTGAACTGGGACCACTGATCTGATTTCCTAGTCTTTCCCTTCATCGGTAACACAAATGATTTTTTCCCCTTGGGCCTGCTCCAGCTAGGCTCAATGTCAGTTGGAGGAGCAACATTTTATCTTCTGCTTGGGGATTCTGTAGGACTCAAGATCGCGTTCAATAATGTTTAATCCTGAACACCTTCTTCCATGTCCTTTACCCACCACAATGTCCCAGGTCCTGTCATAACAATTCATTTCAGTACAGCAATCCATTTCCGCTCACTCATAGTTCCTAGTAGCATCTATCTTCTTCCCTGGCTTACTATCAAAAGTGCCTACCTTTTACCCCCCTCTCTCTCTCTCTCATCTTTAGGAGGACACTGGGTGAAGTGAATGCCCTCTTAACTAAGGACCCAGGATATGATGTCCTTCCTCCCTCTGATTGCTGGCCAATCAGAGGTGCAGCACTTGCCACTGTTAGTACAGCACCCCCCCCTGGAGTCCCAAGATCAAGGAGTGACTCAATGCATCAAACCCCTTTCCAATTACACTCATTGTATGGAACTCCAGTGCACTTATACTGCACTGCACAGGTTAGAACCCCGCTTCCCATCAAATTCTATTGCACAGAAGTTTAGGACTAAAAATAATACCTAAATGTAAAACATGAGTCACTATTTAACATGGTACCTGATTATCTGGGCTTTAATGTTCAGCTGACTAAATATAGTTGACCTACGAATGCCACTTCTACCCTAGAGACAGTAATACTCTTTAGACGTCTAGTCATTTCTGCTTAAAATACAGGTTTTTGTTCAGTGGTTTTGTTGAATTGAATTGTTGAATGAAGAACTAAATGCCTGTGGTACAAACTAGTTATTTTTATCTGGAGTTAACACAAGCCCAAAGTCCAAGTATAATCCTGATCCATGGCAGATTGCTTCATTGTTTATTAGGATTCGGCTGTGACAATAAAACTAGGGGAAACTGATATAGAGAATAAACCAGGCATCTCATCAAAGGGACCGATCTAAAGGCAGAAGGTTAAGATCTCAGGAATCTGGTTGATGCCCTGGGGACTAATTACATACTGTCCTCATCTGGTTCTCTGCAAGTAAAACCTCATCTGGGGAGTCACTGGTCGTTCACCATTAAAAGACAGTTCAGACTGGTCGTTAAACACGGCCTGAGATAATGTGTCTTCCGATTTAACCTTCTAGACACTGTACATAATCCCTTCTCAAGGAAGCTTTCCACAAATAGATTGGGCTTACCTTTCACAAACCTCAGGAAGCTCCGAGGTGCTTAACGGACAACCACTGAGTTATTTATGAAGTGCAGTCATCGTTGTGATCGAGGAGCATAAGAATGTAAGAACTAGGACCAGGAGTAGGCCATCTGGCCTCATCAAGCCTGCTCCGCCATTCAATAACATCATGGCTGAGCTTTTCGTGGACGCAGCTCCACTTACCCGTTCTCTCGCCATAACCCTTAATTCCTTTACTGTTCAAAAATCTATCTATCTTTGCCATAAACATCCAATGAGGTAGCCTCAACTGTTTCACTGGGCAGGGAATTCTACAGATTCACAACTCTTTGGGTGAAAAAGTTTCTCCTCAACTCAGTCTGAAATCTACTCCCCATTATTTTGAGGCTATTCCCCCACCCTGTTCTAGTTTCACCTGCCAATGGAAACAACCTCCCTGCTTATATCTTACCTATTTCCTTCACAATTTTATATGCTTTTATAAGATTGACCCCCATTCTTCAAAATTCCAATGAGTATAGTCCCAGTCTACTCAATCTCTCCTCATAAGCCAACCCCCTCAACTCCAGAATCAACTGAGTGAACCACTCTGCACCCCCTTCAGCGCCAGAACATCCTTTCTCAAGTAAGAAGACCAAACCAGAAAACGGTACTCCAGGTGTGGCCTAACCAGCACTTGACTGTAGTAACAAATTGTGCCCATCATGCTCCTGCCTGTGATATGGATGAGATGGTCTGTTGCAGTGATGCTGGTTGAGGGGTAAATAGTGGTCAGGGCAATGAGGGGACTTCACTTCAAACAAACCCAGGGGATTTAATATCCACCTGAGAGGGCAGACAAGGTCTTTGTTTAACACCTTAGCCAAAAGTAACCCTCACCCAGTACTGTCCAGTCAGCCTAGATTTTATGCTGTCAACTCGAGAGTGACCCTTGAAACCCCAACCTTCTGATGCAGAGGAGAGAATGTCACCAAACCCAGTCATAGAGTCATAGAGATGTACAGCATGGAAACAGACCCTTCGGTTCAACCCGTCCATGCCGACCAGATATCCCAACCCACTCTAGTCCCACCTGCCAGCACCTGGCCTATATCCCTCCAAACCCGTCCTTTTCATATGCCCATCCAAATGCCTCTTAAATGTTGCAATTGTACCAGCCTCCACTACATCCTCTAGCAGCTCATTCCATACATGTACCACCCTCTGCGTGAAAAAGTTGCCCCTTAGGTCTCTTTTATATCTTTCCCCTCTCACC
>NC_057725.1:60459472-60464953 GCF_004010195.1 Chiloscyllium plagiosum
AATCTGAGGTAACCCTCTTTGCTGTCCACTACACCTCCAATTTTGGTGTCATCTGCAAATTTACTAACTGTACCTCTTATGCTCGCATCCAAATCATTTATGTAAATGACAAAAAGTTGAGTGCACAGCACCGATCTTTGTGGCACTCCACTGGTCACAGACCTCCAGTCTGAAAAACAACCCTTCACCACCAGCCTCTGTCTTCTACCTTTGAGCCAGTTCTGTATCCAAATGGCTAGTTCTCCCTGTATTCCATGAGATCTAACCTTGCTAATCAGTCTCCCATGGGAACCTTGTCGAACGCCTTACTGAAGTCCATATAGATCACATCTACTGCTCTGCCCTCATCAATCTTCTTTGTTACTTCTTCAAAAAACTCAATCAAGTTTGTGAGATTTTCCACGTACAAAACATGTTGACAAATCCCGAATCAGTCCTTGCCTTTCCAAATACATGTACATCCTGTTCCTCAGGATTCCCTCCAACAACGTGCCCACCACCGAGGTCAGGCAAACCGGTCTATAGTTCCCTGGCTTATCTTTACCGCCCTTCTTAAACAGTGGCACCATGTTTGCCAACATCCGGTCTTCCCATATCCTGAAAGGACAGATTTAAACCAGACAACAGACTTGATGCTTTCTATAGAGGCCACTGACCCCACTGGGTGAACAGTCCGACAGGCATTGTTGTCCCTCAGCCATCTATTGTAACCTCAGATAAAAAGCTTTATTCTTCCCGAATTAGACCACGCTGCACCTTAAGTGTGATGCCTTCCAAGACTGAACAGCCCACCAACTGCCAATGGCCAGAGTCACCCGCACCACAGCACGAGACGGTGTCTTCAGAAGAGAGTGTCAGCCCTGATCAGTGGTAGCACCCTCATTGCTGGCCACTGCTGCTCGAGAGAGAGGTCATCTCCAGTTGCCCCACCCCACACTACCATAGCTGTTCTCCTCCATCCTCCTGGAGCATCACTTTCTTCTAGCAGTCAGAAAACGGATAATGCCCAGTTGGATATTTCTTCACTGACATTAAACTGGTCTCATTCACCACTTCGAATATTTTTATAACACATAAACAAAAATGTTCAAAGAAAATAAAACTGACAGTTTTTAAAAGAAAGCATTCTGCCATGATCTTTCTGCCAGATTTCCCACAATTTGTCTTTACTCCTGGATCTCCGGACTGACCCTGCAGGATTAGTTACCCAAGTCAGAAAGTCACTTCTCCACGGTGCAGTCCAGCGACCTGAGTGTATACTCCAACTTGACATCCCACTGCAGTATTGAGGGACTACCAAACTGTCAAAGGTGCTGGCTTTTAAATGAGACATCAAATCAAAACCCTGTGCACAGATAAGATCAAATGAAACTACTTAGTCATAGAGATGTACAGCACAGAAACAGACCCTTCAGTCCAACTCATCCATGCCAGCCAGATAACCTAACCTAATCTAGTCCCATTAGCCTCTAAACCCTTCCTATTCATTTACCCATCCAGATGCCTTTTAGATGTTGTAAATGTACCAGCCTCCATCACTTCTTCTGGTAGCCAATTCCATACATGCACCACCCTCTGCGTGAAACAAATTGTCCCTCAGGTCACTTTTAAATCTTTCCCCTCTCACCCTGAATCTATGCCCTCCAGTTCTGGACTCCACTATCCTAGGGGATAAAAATGACTTTGTCTACTTATGCTATCCATGCCCCTCATGATTTTATATACCTCTAAAAGGTCACCCCTCAACCTCTGACGCTCCAGGGAAAACAGACCCAGCCTATTCAGCTTCTCCCTATAGCTCAAACCCTCCAACCCTAATTCCATGCATGTATGGAATGAGCTGCCAGAGGAAGTGGTGGAGGCTGGTACAATTGCAATATTTAAAAGGCATCTGGATGGGTATACGAATAGGAAGGGCTTGGAGGGACATGGGCCGGGTGCTGGCAGGTGGGACTAGATTGGGTTGGGATATCTGGTCTCTATGCTGTACATCTCTATGACTCTAAGTTTCACAACATCCTTCCAATAGAAGGGAGACCGGAATTCCAACAGTGGCCTAACCAATGTCCTCTACAGCTGCAACATGACCTCCCAAATCCAATACTCAATGTTCTGTTCAATAAAGGAAAACCAAACGCCTTCTTCACTATCCTATCTACCTGCGGCACCACTCTCAGAGCATTCTGTGTTCTGACCAATGTTTCACACCAGCCACTACCTAAAATAGGTTTTTGACTCATATCTCTTTGTTATTTGTGGGACCTTACTGTGCACAAAATTAGCTGTTGCATTTATAAAAGTTGAAAATACTTCATTTGCTTTCAAGCATTCAGCGATTGTGAAAGGTGTCATATAAATGCAGGCTCTGTTTGAAGCTAAAACGGAGAAGAAATAAAATCTCAATCTGACTGGTGTTGCAGATTGACTCACAGAGTGCTTATAACCTTTGACTATGTGCAGCATGCTATTCGGTTACAAGAAAACGCACAGCTCAAGAAAGAAAACGTATCCTTGGCCAGGCAGTCCAAGGAACTGTAAGGGATAAATATTTATCCTTCTGTGGGTGCGACTCAGCAAAGGATCAGATTAGATCCTTCTCAAATGCAGCACACACCTTTTGTGTACAGCATCTGAAGGTTTTTAATTTCAAGCTATTCAGAGAATACATCACAAACTGCAGGTGTTTAGGAGAGTTTGCAACTACACAAGCAGAACCAAATGTGTGCGTGTCTGTGTGTGGCTATGTGCATGACTGTATGGCTGTGTGTATTTGTGGGGATATATGTATGTATTCAACCCCTGCTCCTACAATACTTCAATTTACTTCACTCCATGCCAATCCTTACACGACTCCAGCAGGTCACTTGGGTGGCTACCTGTCAGTGATGATTTAGCCATGTCTCTTCGGAGGTCACCTGCATAAAATATACTTGCCTACACTGATTAGCTTACCTCCTGCAGATAAACAACTATGCCGATGGTATCAACTGCTGACTGGTACATTCTTGACTTGGTCTGTGTAGGATTGTACCATGGAAGGATGAGAAAAAGAAACTTGCATTTATATGGCACAATGCTTCCCAAATTACACGATATCAGGTCATCCATTGCCCTTTACAGTCAATGATGTGTTGCAGTTACTTTTGAGTTGTTTATATGGCAATAGACAATTTCAAACAAGCAGATCCCTAAATATTAACGGGATATTGGAAATGCAATGATAACCTATTATCATAAGAAGGATTTAAGGAAACCATTGACCAGAATACTTGCACGAACACCTTGGCTCTTTTTCAAAATGGTGGGGTTAATCTTTAGCCTCTAGAAATCTATTTCTTTCATCAATATCTTCAGTGGTTTGTCTTCTTTGGCTGAGAATTCCATAGGTTCACCACACTATGAAGGAATTCATTTCTCCTCATTGCAGTCCAAACTGGCGTATTCTGCATCCTGAACTGTGACCCATTGTTCTGGACAGCCCTTCCAGTGGAAATATCATCACTGTATCCAGTCTGTGCAGGACTGACACTAAAGGGTAAGACAGACCTTTCTGGTGGGAGGTACGGGGAAGGAGGACATGGGAGGGTGATCTGTCCCTCTTCACCACCACCCACCTTGCCTCTACAGTGCTTTATATTCAATTGTGTTTTTGCTGGTGACGCTTTAGTTTCATAATAGAGATTGAGAGGTGACATGAAGGAGATGTACGAAATTATGAGGGGCACGGACAGGAATAACTTTTCCCTTTAGTGGAGAGACCAATGAGCAGAGGGCATGGATTTTAGGTAAGGCACAGCATGGCAACTGAACGCAGGGTCTACTTGGTCAGTACACGTTGACAGTTGTGCGTTGCTAGGAAGAATCCATCTTTTCCTACAGGTGAGGCTCCTCCAATGGCCAATAACTGAAAGATTCAGAGAGCACTGGCAGGAGAGGAAGACTTGGCGGAGAGGAGAGGCCTTTGAAAGAAAAAAAGGTTAGTGCCACCCTTCCCCACATCCCCCATCTCCATCGCAAGATGATACGGATTAGCGGTGAATACGAATGCAGCTCCGAATAAAACAAGAGAAACCTGTTTGTGGAACCCCACCCCAGAACTACCCAATTAAGTGCCAAATGTCAACGATCTTCTTTGAAGTCAGCGTCATTTCAAATGCCCAGATGACTCTATGACTCTATGTTTCTCAGTTTTTGCCTTTTAACAACTGCAAGAAATTCAGGGGAGTGGAAACATGCTATGGCTTGCCCCCGGCCCCCCTCCCCCCACACCCCCCGACAGAATTAAGGCAAGTTTGGAGAAATAAATCATTCCATTTTGAACACCTGTAAATCTTAAAGAATACAAGAGATGAACAAGTTACAGTGAAACAAAATGACAATCCACGATGATTTATGAAGTTTACTGAAGCCACTTTTGTGGCCTTCAATGACTGTTCTAAAAGTCCTGTTCTTTGAAACATTGGCTCCTCCTCTTTATAATGTCAGACTCTCCAAGCACTTTGCGCACTGTTCAACCTGCTAATTGCATCATGGCCCTGCTTGCTGACACTGGCCACAATGCACGTACACTCATTCGGCAACATGCACGGTTCCAAAGACAATAAGTCATCATCACGTGGCCTTCATGTGTAATAGCATGGATAAATTCTGTACTACACATGCTCGGGGAAGCTCATGTGATTTTGAACTGAGCTAAAGTGGTAGGGAGAGGGGATGTGGGATGGTGGAGCAATTCCTGGGAATGAGAAGGAAAGTGGGCCCAGAAACTAGGAGTAGGAAGCGGGTGGTGACAATGAGGGCCTAGCACCTGGAGGGTCCAGTGACCAGGATATCAAGGGCCACTTACATCCCATGTCAGCTGCTTTACCTCAGTGCCAAGTGTCAAAGAGATATTTGATGATTTGAACTACATTCATGAGCAACCTTAGCTAATGGGGCGGCACTGCTGCCTCACAGTGCTAGGGACCCGTGTTTGATTCCAGCCTTGGGTGACTGTCTGTGTGGGGTTTGCACATTCTCCCTGTGTCTGCATGGGTTTCTTCCCACAGTCCAAAGATGTGCAGGTTAGGTTAATTGGCCATGCTAAATTGCCCATAGTGTTGAGGGATGTGCAGGTTAGGTGCATTCCGCAAGACCGTTCCCTCCGTGACTACCTGGTCAGGTCACGCCCCCCTACGACCCACCCTCCCATCCTGGCACTTTTCCCTGCCACCGCAGGAACTGTAAAACCTGTGCCCACACCTCCTCCCTCACCTCTATCCAAGGCCCTAAAGGAGCCTTCCACATCCATCAAAGTTTTACCTACACATCCACTAATATCATTTATTGTGTCCGTTGCTCTCGATGAGGTCTCCTCTACATTGGGGAGACTGGGTACCTCCTAGCAGAGCGCTTTAGGGAACATCTCCGAGACACCCGCACCAATCAACCAAACCACCCCGTGGCTCAACATTTCAACTCCCCCTCCCACTCTGCCGAGAA